>NC_064931.1:832198422-832472753 GCF_023897955.1 Schistocerca gregaria
GTGTCGCGTGTGACCTTTCTACTGCGCCTCGGGCTACATTTATATACGTGACGGAGCGGACGCCCGAGGGAACATCTGTTGTCTACTGCTATCTGCACACTGCAGCAGCCTCCCAACGACCGCTTTCTCGGGCACATGAACTTTATTAATATAGTTACAAATTACTTCAGAAAACTCTTAATTTTTATTTGTATTCAGTTAAGTTATTTGAAATTTTTATAGTAGAACTAACGGTAGATCGTTACCTCTGAACCATTTCCGCAGCTATTAATACTATAACTCTCAAATTTGGTGTAGCTCTATCACTTGGTATGTTTTATCATCCACTTTAACCAAAATTCTCTATCATTAAATTCATAGGTACTTAATCTACAACAATTGGGTACATTTTAGTTACAAAACTGGTTTTTACTTAATTACTCAAAAACTATAAGAGGTAGCTTAACGTGGTCTTTCAGTTATTATTTCTGGGGTGAACTGAAGCATAAAACAAAATTTTCATGTTTCTAAGTCCATTATTTAGCGCCTCTGATTTTTCCTAAAAACGTGGATTGCGGTGTTAATTTTTGTTATATGCTTTTGGAAACCTGTACCACTTATTTATGAGCTCTAACTGCACCTGCTGACCAAATTCTGGCTATCTAGCTTCATTATTTAGCGCCGCTTATTTTTCTCTTAAAACAGCATTAAGTCTAGAGCATAAAGACTTGGTATTTGTAAATTATAACACTAAACTATATTTTAACAAGGTTTTAAAGATAAATTTTTATTTTTAATTTCATACTTAATTGTGGTGCAATACTTGCGCGCTACACCCAGGGAAAAACAGAAAGCAACCGTGCAACTACCGGCCCATCAGCCTGTTGCCGCAGATGAGCAAGCTCTTTGAACGTCTACTTCTAAAACGGCTGATGCTCATCGTGAACGACCATCAGCTGCTACCGCCTGAGAAATTTGGCTCCAGAAGCGGACACTCCACAACGCATCAACTACTTCGTGTTGTGGAGTACATCACGCAGGCATTTAACAACCAGGAATTCTGCGCTGCGGTCTTCTTGGATGTCACAAAAGTGTTTGGCACAAGGGACTCCTCTGGCAGCCACAAAACGTCGGAGTACCTCTGCCACTCATCAAGTTCTTCTCGTCGTACCTCGAAGACAGAAGCTTTACGGTCAGAGTCGAAGATGCTCAATCAACCATCCACCCCATACGTGCTGGAGTTCCCCAAGGATCCGTTCTTGGACCGACGCTGTATTCACTGTACTCATAGGATCAACTGCAGTCTCCTAGAGTCGAGAGAGCAATATATGCCGACGACACCGTCCTGTACACCAGAAATAGATGGACAGAAGCAGTACACCGACGCCTGCCATGACCTAGAAGATTGGTCCCGCAAATGGCGTATTGTATTCAATCCTCAGAAGAGTCAAGCCATCACTTTTACGAAGAGAAGAGCTTTTCACGTTCAAGAAATAACACTATTCGGCACTGAATTGACATGGCAATACACGGTTAAGCACTTACTCATCTACACCGACTTCAGACAATGCAGAATCGAATTCTCAGGGGAGTCTTTCACGTTCATCACATGTTTCCAGATCGTCCACTCCACTCCTTGCCAGGTTTTAAGCCACAGCCCGGAAATTCTACGAGAAGAAGGAGGTCTCCAGCAGTGAACTGATCAAGAACTTAGGCGCACCGAACGAAGACAGAGACCGCTATAAGCGGCCCGTGGCTCTGCTGTATTGCTAAACGCCTACAGCACCCACAAGAAGATACAACAAATCCAAAATTAGTACCCAAATTACCCATACCGTCATAAAGGTGACATAAACACCCCCAGAAGTTCCAAATACATTCTTCTACACTCACAATGGTAGTAAATGCTCTCGAGTAAATATTACACGAACACAGACACATAGTCTAAGAAGATTGAAGGAACGGCAGACGCGTTAAGGTGACGTGGCGCTACTATCAGTGAACAGGGCTAAGTCCCGTCACACTTGCTCGCCTCTGTATCTCACACATGATGCATTGCTTGCTTTGCTTCATAGTGACATGAGATTTGTCACTCGAGAGAGTGTCTGTGCTCACTTTAGTTGAGCCACTGCATCTGTTTTATGCTTAATTTGTGTCATTAGTAGTTTTGCTAAATCGCACAGGTATGCTTTGAGGACCAAAGAGCCCACCAGTGATATTTACCTTACTGTAATAAGATCACTTATAAATAAAGGAAGGCGGAGGCTTCACTTTTTTGGAAGCAACTAGGAGAAGTCTTGCTGTTTCACATTATCTTTCTTGCTACCATCGTGTAAGCATCTCTCGTTAACTATGAATATAAGGAATTCGTTTAAAGTTTATTTATCATATTTACTTCAAAGCTGTACCATATCCTTCTATATCATGCTGTTTAATTATCAGCTTTTAATTTACAGGTATTACGTGAAAGGAGATATAAAATTTCAAACGTAGGACTAGTTCGCTATTGGCGTAATATGAAATGTTAATTTATCAGATCATTTTTTTTATAGTGCAGCAAGGAACATGCAGTTTTAGGAACACGAAGTCCGACTTCCAATTTAATTTGCACAGCATAAGGCGACTGAACGATTGCGTTATGCATATACTTTTCAAAATTACGACAGTCCACATCTTTAACGTAGTGAAACCTTCCACTTCAAGTCTGAGGTAAACGACAGTGATCAGCATCAGCAGTCTTTGTTGAAACGTCCCTTCCCTACAAAAGAATGGCCCTGCCTAACATTAACCTATACCTTTCACAAATCACTTACCTCACCAAAAATCTTCGTTACTCAAACTACTGCAATACAGCGAGCGCCACTACTGCCAGCTAAGTAAAAGATTCAAACTATGGAAGTCACTAACTACTGATAGGCACAGTTAGCAAATGAAAGATTTTAATAGAGAACAAACAATGTATTTACCTTAATAGTCATAATATATATATCAGTTCATGACATCAATTCTTACAAATTTCAAAACTCAGCCATCTCTCTCCCCACGTCCACCATTGCTGGCGGCTCACCTCCAACTGCGCAACGCTATGCGCTGTTAACATCCAGCTGCCCAACACTACAATGGCGAGTATTACAACAATGCCAACCAGCCACTGACTGCACACAGCACAGCCATTGATTTTTCATACAGAGCGCTATGTGGCGTTACCAATAAAAAAACCTAAACAGCCTACTTACATAGCCCCCATGCTCCCCACAAAAAATTTTACAAATTGTTTTGGGCATCGGCCAATACAGATGTGAAAAAATTTTTCATAATTACAATAACAAAGAAATGAAATGCACACACTAATCGATACAATGTTGGTCAAAAGCTAAAATGTTCTCACAGTCCATAAAGACAGTCCTGATCGTTCATCACAGTAAAATAGCAGTGTTTTTGCTCAATGTCTGAGCAGTAAAAGAAAATGCACGCAGAAGTAGTGGATTTCCATGCAGTCTTGAAGAAGTTGTGTTAGCCTTCCAACGGAAAGACAGTGCTGACTCTTGACATGCTGACAGGTAATGGGCCACAACAGAGCAAACCCACAGCAGAGTCAGTCGAAGTTTTGAAGAATATTGGTACGTAGGTCATCACAGAGCAGACCCACTGTAGTCCTAGTAGAGATGATGGTGGTGGTGGGCCACCAGAGGTGCAGACCCACTGCAGTCCTTGTAGAAATAATGGTATTGGTGAGTCATCAAAGGTGTAGACCCACTATAGTCCTTGTAGAGATGGCTGGCAGCCAACTGTTGCGACTGTGCAGGTGCACAACCACCATCGAAGAGTCTTGTGGACAATATAGCATGTCCATAAACCACCACTAGTCCTCTCACAATTTTTTTTTGAAATGTCCTTAGAATGAGCAATGCTGTTAACCAGTCCCTTTCTTAATTATTAACACATGTGCAAACACTATCAGTCCCTACTTCTCACATATTGTCCATATACTATGACCAACAGAAACCTGTGCAGTGAAATCTAACTTACAAGTAACTTAATTTGATGAACTGGTGTCAATTACAATTTTATAACATAAGAATACAATAACATAGTTACAAAATACATCATTAAAACCATAATAATACAGATAACATTTGTAGTAATACAGGCTTTACAAAAGAATAGAAATAACATATACATCAGTGCTACAGGAATTATGACATAAGTAAATACATAAAAGATCAAAATAATTATTGAAACATCAACTTCACACATGAGCATTAAAACAGAACAGAATAAATAATGTCTAAACATCTTTACAAAGAAAATAACATATTATCAGAAAAATTATACAATAGAAATCTTATTACCTAAACACATAAAGACAGGACAAACACAGATTCACATAGCGTAATAACACAAAATACAGGACAGGGTTTGTTTTCAGTGTGACATTTGATTCTGCAGTCCAACCCAAAAGTCATTCTGTAGATCTTTCGTCTTATCTCAACATTTGTTTCTACCAAAAATATCCTATCCAAGCATGCTTTCTGTATTTTGTTCACATCCTCTTTCAAAAATAGTTTTCCTCCACTGTACAGTACTTTTTTGGCCAAATCATTTTCTTATAGCTTCTCAATGCATTTCTTCCAATTCATCACAACTCGTTCTCTTTTATAGCCTATCCCATCTTAAGCTAACTTAAATCTACTGAGCTCAGATGCTAAACTAAGGGACGAGGCAATGCAGCAGCACAAAACAATTAATACAAACAGCAATAAAAAAATGGAAGTTGTCAAAGCAAGCAGCAATATTAAAACTAATATAAAGCAATAAAAAAATGGAAGTTGTCAAAGCAAGCAGCAATATTATAACTAATATAAGGCAATGTGCAGCAAACAAGAAAAATAAATCCGTAGTAAAACTGGCTTAACAGAGTAATACGAAGTCAAATTCAGTAACATTATGCCTGGCAAACAGCAGCAGCAAATGCAATAACTTTTACCTAAACATGACAAAGCTCAAGCAGAAAAAATATTACAGTAAAA
Organism: Schistocerca gregaria; assembly: GCF_023897955.1. NCBI lineage: Eukaryota > Metazoa > Arthropoda > Insecta > Orthoptera > Acrididae > Schistocerca > Schistocerca gregaria. Next base: position 832,203,432 of record NC_064931.1, read on the forward strand.
ATGACCATGTTTAATAGCTACGTCACATCTTACACTAGGGTGATGCATCACAAGAACTTACTCTAGCAGACAAGTTACCAAATTGTAAAAAAAAATATTTATGCAGTTCCTGTGAAGGGAAATGTCTATTTATTTTCCCTCGTTTTCTTGGAAGTAAATCATAATTTTTTTACTGGATCTGTAGGCATAAAATAACTATATTAGTACATCTATTAAATTTTATTTTAACCAATGCTGCAGTGCAGCTAGAAACTAGATATTAAACAAAATAGGCAAAGCAAGGCGTGAAACGACATTCGCTAGCCATAAGGCATTTCATAATGCAGTAAACAATCTTCCAACCAGCAATACAATAAACATGAAACGTTGCTCATCATTTCATTTCAGTAAATATCATAAATTAAGAACTCTACAGTGTAATCATGTTTTCAAGTTTGAGGGTGTCGTATTTTCGATGCTTTCTACAAAGGAATGTCAATAGCGAGGATAATGGCCTCTTTTCTTTTCTCTCCACCTGTCGCTTTTTTTAAGGCGTCTGTCGCGCAGCTGGGTGCCCACGACGCATTACGTGCAGGTGGTCACTTAACTTTCTTACCGAAATATTTACGACAGCAGTTTCCGCTACAGTGACAGTCTCATATAAAAATATTTCAAAGGTCAAGAATTTGCGTCACAAATCTGTAGAAACAAAATCCTTTAAATATAATAGTGTCCAAAAAAATTTCGCCAGCATAGTGATACATTCACGCATTTACACACATTTCATAACTCTTAAAGTACGATTCTTGGTTTCCAACAACCTTTTTCACAAACCAGAGTCCCTAACCACTACTCATTATTCCTTGCTTTATTACACATATACATATTCGTAGACACTTCTTCAATATTTCATCATAATAAATACGTAGCATAATCAAATAACTCATATAGCATCAGCTTAAACATACCTCAGCAGCATAATTCACATCGTCGTCGTAATAATAACATCATAACACCTCAGTCAAATCTCAAAAACGTCATAGCTTTCTGCAATAATTTCAAAACCTAAAAAAAATTCACTGCTCATGTCAAAAGTGTCATGTACCTCAAACGTACTTTAAAAATCATGATCTCATACCAAAGATGTCATTCAAAGCTCTCATAGTATCACAATGGTTCCGAAAAAAATATGAACAGTTCACAAAGTACAGACAAAATACAATTTCGTAAGTGTGAAGTTATCCAACTGTGTAATTACGTAAACATCTGTCACTGATGTAGTAAAATGAATGTTTGTCTCTCCCAGTTAAATGATCAGATAGCTGTGTAATTAATGTGTTAGAGAAATATGGTACCGATGTGTAAAGTTGTATAAGCAAATACCATATTATTTAGGGCTCCTTGTGCTTGCCATACACATGGTGCATAGAGTAAGCGTGTACCCCCCCTGAGGATTAATGTAATTATATCCTCACGTGTTACAGATTACAGCAATGGAATGAAATGTATCACGGAAAACCTTTGTATCATTGTACTTCAAATATCTTTAAAAACAAATGTTTTAAGTACAAAATTAATCACTCAAATACGTGTACTGTAGCGCTAAACTGTGCGTCTTGTTGTAAGATAATCTCTGTGGAAGTGTCGTAGTTATCGTACTCCGAAAGCTAAGTTCTGCAGAAGTCAATGTACTTACCTCATGATAAACAAAAGTGAAATGCTTTGCGTATAGATATCGTAGTTACTACGCTTATTGCCGTGATGAAGTAAGTACTGTACTGTAACGTATTGTTGTGCTACAGAAAAGGCTGTCTCATTGTAGCTATACCACAAAGTTACTACTAAAACATGTTTTCCTTTCCAGAAGAATTCAGAAAAACTGTACAGATATAAAACAGATACACCGCAAAAGCACAATGTAAATTGTGTCACACATTAGTAGCGTCGTGATATAATCGTGTAGCTATCAAAGAAACCAAATGCTAAGTCATCTTTAATCTCACAGAAAGTACTTCAAATAAAGAATGTCTTTTCAACTAAACAAAATGTTGCATTAAAATCTCATTAACGGTATATGTTCTAAGTATGTAAGCATTATAGTCGTTACGTAATCGTGCAACTAACAAGCAAGAATGTACAAATAACAACACTCTGTCGTCTGTTCACTATAACAATGCATTCGTAATTTCTGTTTAAAAATGTTCCCTAGGTTCTAGACTGGATAGTTAACTTCAAAACATTGTTGCATGTTAACAGTTTCTCAGTGTGACAAAGCCTACTAGAAATGTGAAGTGAAATGTTTTATGGCAAAGACAAAGTTAAAAAGCAGATTATATTTCAATAAACGGTTTTACATGTGAAATGTGGTGTAAACCTTTACTCTTCCTAGTACGCAGAGTTTCAACTTCAACGCAATTATCATGTGTGGTATACGTCGGATTCTGTAAGGTCCATTCTAAACTTGAAAGAATTTGTGACTCAAGTGTTTCTTCTTATGTGATAATGAATGAGCTTTAATGAGAACTTCCTGACCAATATATAATTTCTTTGCATTTGCTTTACCGTGTAATTTTCTCCTTTTGTCTGCAGCAGAATTTATATTTTTAATAGCCAAATCAATTATGTCTTTGTGTCGAAGTTTACGTGTATTCGGAAAAGGTACAAGCTCTCTGATTCTGTTCGGTGGTTCTTTATTCTTCAGTACAAGAACAGGTGGTAAAGCAAGGAGTCATAAGGCATTTCATTCAGCACGTTTTGAAATAAGTGTAAATATCTGTCCCAATGCCGATGCTGTCTGTGACAATAAAGTCTGCAAAGCTTATTGATTTTTTTCATAATCCGTTCAGACGGGTTACAATGTGGTGAGTACAATGAAATAAAAAGAGATTTGATTTTATGGTTACGAAGCATGCGTGACCAAACGGCAGATCTGAATTGCGGTCCGTTATCTGAAATGACTTTACTAACGTGTCAAACTTCACGTAAGAAATTTTTAACAAAGGCGTTGGATACAGACCGTCCAGTGGCTATACGTAACGGAGTGAAAGAAACAAATTTTGAAGTAAGTTCAACAGCGACTGGAACGTACGAAAATCCATTAGATGTTCGAACAAGCGGTCCCAAGAGATCAACAGCAGCAAATTCTTTTAATTTAGAAGGAATGATAGGAAACAATGGAGCACGATGAGAGACAGTAGATGGTTTCGCCTTTTGACAAAGTTTACAAATAGACAAGACTCTTCGAATTCTCTTTTCCATGTTGTTAAAATAACAAGTCGTTCGAAGAATATGATAACATTTTCGTGGACCAAAATGTGCATAGCTGAAATGAATGTACCAAATGAGCTTATTAACGAAATCGTCTGGAATGCAAAGTACCCATAGCTTGTAATCAACAGTGCAGTGTTTGAACAGTATGTTGTTCCTAACCAGATAATAATGCCGAATCTGTGTGTGTCTTTTCATGCCATTTACTTTTGATGTCTTTCCAAATCGGATCTTTATCTTGTTCATGAGCAATGTCCTTTAAAGATGTGGTCATGAAGTTTTCAAAAGCGACTTTCTGAATGTAAAGAATACTGAAATTTTTCTCGAGGTTATCTTCTGTGTTACTTTTCTCAAGCCCAGCCGGTGCGCGTGACAGTGCGTCCGCAACAATGTTCTCCTTGCCGGGAATGTAGACTATTGTGAAGTGGAATTCTTGCAGAAACAATGCCCAACGTTTTAACCTGTCATGATTTAATTTTGAAGACATAAGAAATTGTAATGGACGATGATCACTGTATGCTTTTACGTACTTACCATAAAGAAAGAAACGGAATTTGTTAAATGCCCAAACGATAGCTGAAGCTTCTAATTCAGTAACGGAATAATTTTTTTCAGACTTTGTTAGCACTCGGCTACCAAAAGCAATGGTTTTCTGAACAGTAATGTCATTTTCTGTGGCTTCTTGAAATAAATGGGCACCAAGACCGACTTTAGAAGAATCCGTGCTAAGCCAAAAATCTTGTGAGAGATCTGGATGAGCTAGTATTGGCGCGTTAAGTAGCGATTCTTTCAAAGGATTGAATTCCAACTGTGCTTGTTCGTCCCAGTTCCAAATAGTATTTTTTCCAGTGAGAGAACAAAGTTTTGGTGTAACTAGAATTTGCATATTCAGAAAACGACGGTAAAAATTTACGAGACCTAGAAAACTGCGGACTTGTTATTTGGTGGATGGAACTGGAATGGCTCTGATTGCTTCCAACTTTTCAGGATCCGGCTGAATGCCTCATAAGAAATAATATGTCCTAAAAACTTAACCTTTGACCTACCGAATTCAGACTTTTCCAAGTTAACTGTAATTCCAGATTCTGCAATAATACGTAACAAACTGTTGAGGATGCGATTATGTTGTTCCCATGAGGCTTCTGCTATTAGAATATCATCCACATATAAGGTGATGTGACGTTTTAAGAAATCAGGTAACATGGAATTTAGCCCACGAATGAATGCTGCCGAAGAAATGTTCAAACCAAAAGGAAGTTTCAGAAACTGATAACAAACGCCGAAACAAAGGAAAGCTGTGTATTTTCTACATTCTGGATGAAGTTCTATCTGATAAAAGCTGGATCTGAGATCAATGGAAGACAACACATTTACACCATTAAAATTTTGAAGAGTTCTTCCAACGTTTGTGGCCTGTCTGTTTCAGGAATAATGATAGTATTGATTTGTCTCGAATCTAAGACAAGCCTGATCGGTCCATTTTTCTTCTCAACAACATGTAATCGATTGTTGTATGAGCTTACTACAGGCTCAATAATGCCCTCGTCAAGCATAGATTGTATTTCTGTTCTAACACGGTCCCTATAATGTGCTGGAATCACGTAGTGTCTAACACAAAATTTAGTATGCTCATGAACACGAAATTGGTACTGAAATCCCTTGATTGTTCCTGTTTTGTGAGTAAAAACTGTGGAATGTGCTTGTAACATCTCAAAAAGGTCCTGCCTATCAGTGTCATTACAATTCTCAATTGTTTGAATTTTATTCTGAATTAACTCATTAGTTTCAAATATGTCGTCGATATCATCCCTGTCAGTACTTGCAGAGTGATTGTTAGTGTCTAGTTCCGTAGAAAATTCCGAACTGTTGTCTAACAGAAGGTAAAGCCGATTAATTTCCTCGTCATGGTTTGAGAGCCAATATTCAAATTTCAAATCTATTGACTTACCTTCTTTCTCTAAACTTATTTCAGCACCGTGAAAGTTTAAGATTGCCTTGTATTCATTCAAAAAGTCTACTACCAGTATTTATTCCGTCGACAATAATGGAACAATAAGAAAGTTCATAGAGAAGCTGTGGCGTTGACAAGAGAATTCTAAGTTGGTTTGTTGGCGTACATCTAAGCTTTTCCCAAAGATTGCACCTTGTAATTTAATCTTACGTAACGGCAGTGTGGGGCAGTCGTTCGATTTGTTGCATTTGCTAAAGGTTGTTTCACTAATTACTGAAATGGGACTGCCAGAGTCAAGTACTGCCGTAAATTGTACGTCCTTTACTGTAATGTGAATCACCGGATATGCAATGTTGTTATGTTTTACGTCGTGTTCCTGGAGTAAGATGTCTCTAATGTCTTCCATTTTTACGTAATTACTAGCTACGGCAGCTGCGTCGTCAGTTTCAGAAGTACGTTTTGTGGCTGCCAGCGGTATGAGTCATTGCCTATAGTCTCTTTGTTGGCGCGCGTCTTTATTGGGATTTGGAGACCTAACTTCTACAAATTCACCTTGTCGAGAGGGACCCGCCCTTTTTGAATCCCGCCAGTTCTGATGCAGTTCAGGTCTGTCGTTACGATCATATCGTCTGTCGTCATGTCGGTAGATTCCATAGTTTCTTTCTTGTCGGTCACGTGGTGGTGAATTTCTCCCTGAATCGTAACTGCGCGCTGGGCCGTTGCGTCTAAAGTTATTCTGTCTCCCTTGATAATAATTATTTTGGTTCCCATATTGTCGGTTTCTCTGATTGTCTCTCTGATAGTCACTACGGCGGAGAGGTGATCTTTCCCTGTAATTATTACTACTCTGCCAACGGTTGTCATACGGGTGGTGTCTGTTTTGGTCACGATTTGTATTGTGAGAATAGCCTTGTCGTGTCCAGTTATTATTTCTTTCATCGCAGAATTGTGACGGATATAACCTGTAATTGTTGTGTTCCTGTTTTCGCGTTCCGCGATTGTCAGTGTCAATTTCCGATTCTTGTAATAGTCCCTGAAAAGCTTCAATGTCCTCTTTGCAACGTCCTGCCAAAATAATATGTCGTAAATGTTCAGGCAATTTGATTAAGCAAATGCGGATGAGTTGTGAGGGGCTGTATGGGTTTGAAAGATACTGATTCGTATGTAACATGTCTTCAAAATATTTCACAAGACTGGAAAATTCAGATTGTTCGAAATGTTTTATCATAATGGTGCTATGTTTTACTCGGTCTTGTGTAGCTTAAGACCAATATACTGAGAGGAAGGCATGATAAAATTCTCCTTCACTGTGACAATCGTGAATGACCGATCGCATTCTCTAAGTAGCCACACATAAATTCTAATCTGTGCTCCAATGACCAGTTAGGAGGAAAACAATGAGAGAATTGAGGGAGCCACGCTTGTGGATGAATGTCGTTGCCAGAATTCTTAAATGTTTTGAATTTACGTGTAGTAATGAACAGCTTATAGTCAAAATCATCATGTCGGCGAGTCGCATGTCGGTCATTGTTACATCGTTTCGGCGGTTCCATTTCAAAATTCAATGCGCCTTGCCAATTTCTTTCATAATTTCCGAAGTGTCCTGTGTTATTATTTTGTGGTTGTTCTGTATTTCTATGTCCCTCTTCCCGTACTGGAGCGCGAGTGTCCTCTGAAATATGTAATTCTTTTATTACTTCAGCCAACTGATCTTGTACTTCCCGCATTTCTCTTTTGTACTGTGTGTTGATTTGATTTTGATTCTGTTTGAATTTTCTAATTTGTTCATACTCATCAGTGTCAGTGAAGGCTACAGGTTTTGTGTCATTCAGATCATCATCTACCTTTGTAGATAAGTTAGTGAACTGATCTGAAAGTTCGGCTACTTTATCCGATAGTGAAATTATTTCCTCTGTGTGTTTTTCTGAACCACGTTTCAGAGTGTCCATTTGTGTTGAAATCGTATCTACTGTGTCCTTTAAGTTTTCCTGAGTTTTTGCAAGTTGCGTAACCGAATCGGTAGATGCAACTGAGTCAATTTTAGCTTGCAAGGTCTCATGATTTTCATGAACAATAGTTTGCAGTTCTTTTATGGCTGCTTCGTGATTCTGTAATGCATTTTCATGCCGCGAAAAAATAGGTTGAAAATGCTCACAAATTTGTGTTTTTACTTCATTACAGACTTTTTGACATTTCGATTCAATGTTATGTAACTCATTAGTTAAATCTTCATGTGTTTGTTCAAAAGTGGTGTCTAACTTCCGAAGATTTTGTTCCATTGTGTCTAATTTTTGAAGATTTTCTCCCATTTGTTTCTGATTTTGTTCAAGCGTTGTGTCTAACTTTTGAAGATTTTGTTCCATTGTGTCTAACTTTTGAAGCTTTTGTGCCATTTGTTGCATTAATTGTAATAACAATGCACTGGTGTCTGAAACATGTTCCTCAGTGCTATTCGGCAATGCATTTGAACCGGCAATATTCGCAGTTTGAAAAACAGAAAATGTGTCTTGACTTATTTGAGAAAACGGTGAGGACGCAAAACCTGAATCTACAGTATTTGCAAGATTGTGTCCTGTCATTTCGGAATCCTGAGAGAGCTGTTGCCGACCGATCGATCGATAATGCTTCCCTGTTCACTAATTGTTTCACTGCCTACACCATTATTTGCAGCCCGCTCCATTTCCCTATGCACAATTAGCAAATTACTACTTTGAACATTAGTTAATTCATTACATGGTGGCGCTCACACACTGCTTTCGTCTTCACTGTCATTTCTCAGTTTACTTTGGAGCCTAGTATTACCTTTTTCACACGCCATTATTGTCACAATATTTCACACGATAACACAGAAAAGCACAATTTGAAGAGCAAAAATAAAGAACACATTAACGTAGCACGGAAAATAATATCTAGTTAATTGCAAGTGCAGCTTCGAAATACTTGGTGCAAACCTACATGCATGCCACAACTGTTTTACTGTACAACAATGAAAAACTACAACTACAGAGGAAATTCTCTCTACAATTACGCGCTAGCAATAAACAAAGGCTACACTAACTACACAAACTACAAGAAAAAATCAGAAGATTCCAGTGAGGTATCTTTGGCTAAGGGTCGACATATGAAACGTCCCCTTAGAACAATTATATATGACTGTGCTTAAACTGACACACAATATTTTTAGCGCAACGCAATCTGGCTTTCAATAATCACTACAAAAGAATGGCCCTGACTAACATTAACCTATACCTTTCACAAATCAATACCTCAACAAAAATCTTCGTTACTCGAACTACTGCAATACAGCGAGCTCCACTATTGCCAGTTAAATAAAGGATTCAAACTACGGAAGTCACTAACTACTGATAGGCACAGTTAGCAAATGAAAGATTTTAATAGAGAACAAACAATGTATTTACCTTAATAGTCATTATATATATATATATATATATCAGTTCATGACATCAATTCTTACAAATTTCAAAACTCCGCCATCTCTCTCCCCGCGTCCACCACTGCTGGCGGCTCACCTTCAACTGCGCAACGCTATGCGCTGTTAACATCCAGCTGCCCAACACTACAATGGCGAGTATTACAACAATGTCAACCAGCCACTGACTGCACACAGCACAGCCATTGATTTTTCATACAGAGCGCTATGTGGCGTTACCAATAAAAAAACCTAAACAGCCTACTTACATTGTAAGTGATATATTTAACAGAGCGACGTTTCTGGTAGAAAATTGAGTAGTTGACCCCTGAGGTGGGGAAAACAATTACAGGTTTTACCTTTACTCCCTTTATCTTCCTTCTGACTTCCCAGGTAGCGGTGAACTCACAATCTCTAAAACGGTAATTCACAGAAGTTGGCCTCAACGTTCAGGAAAGACAAGAATTCAGCTTAGAAACGAAATAAATGGGAAGTGCATGGACAACGAGGTGAAATGGCTACAGGAAAAATGTGGGGAAATCGAAGAAGAAAGTTTGTCAAAAGAACTGATTAACCACGTAGTAAAGTCAAACCAAACTTCGGTGCAATTATAAAAAAGAGTTGTCAGCATTAAGAATGAAGAGGTATTCCACTGCTGAACGCAGAGGAAAGAGCGGATAGTAGAAAGATCACAATGAGAGGCAGGAACTGTCTGACGACTTGATAGAAGAAGAAACAAGAGTCGACGTAGAAGATATAAAGGATCCAGTATTAGAGGCAGGGTTTAAAAGAGCTTTTAAAGACTTGAGATATAATAAGAGGGAAGACATAAATATCATTTCTTCGGAATACATAAAACCATTGGGAGACATGGAAATCCAAACGACTTTTCAAGCTGATTTGTAGACTCTATGAGACAGGAGATATACCATCAGACTTTCCAAAAAATATCATCGACGCGATCCTGAGGGTAGCACGGGTAGATAAGTGCGAAAACTATCGTACAATAAGCTTAACAGCCCGGGCATCAAAGTTGCTGACAAGAATAGTATACACAAGAATGGAAAATATTGAGGATCTGTTAGACAACGAACAGCTTGGCTTTGGAAAGGATGAAGGCACCAGAGGAACAGTTCTGGCATTGCGTTTGATAATGGAAGCCAGACTTAAGAAAAACCAAGACACCTTAATAGGATTTGTCGAACTAGAAAAAGTGTTCGTCAATGTAAAATGGTGATAGATGTTAAAAATTCTCAGAAAAATAGGAGTAAATTAAAAGAAAAGGCAAGTAATATACAACATGTCGAAGATCAAAGAGGTAACAATGTGAGTGAAAGACCAACAACAAGTGCTCGGATTAAAAGAGGTGCAAGACAGAGACACAGTCTTTCTCCCCTATGCTCGGTCTATACATCGAGGAAGCAATGACGGAAATAAATGAGTAGTTCAAGAGTGGGATAAAAATTCAGGGTGAAAGGATATCAAAGATAAAACTCCCTGACTGCATTGCTATCATCAGTGAAAGAGCAAAAGAATTATACGGCCCGTTAAATGGAATTAACTGTCCAATGAATACGGAATATGGATTGAGAGAAAATCAAAGAAAGACTAAAGCAGTAAAGAGAAGCAGAAATGGGATTAGCGATAGACTTAACATCAATATTGGGAAGTAGACTAAGTTAAGAAATTCTGTTACCTTGGAAGCAAAATTACACTTACGAACCAGGCAAGGAGGACTTAAAAAGCAGGATAACAGAGCCAAGATGTCATACCTGGCCAAGAAAAGTCTGTTAGTATCAAACTTCATCCTTAACGTGAGGAATAAACGTTTGGAGCACAGCGTTGTTTGATAGTAATAGTGGACTGTGGGAAAATCTTAAAAGAAGAGAATCTGAGATGTCATACTGTCGAGAGATATTGAAAATCAGGTGTACTGATAAGAAAAGACGCGGTTCTCTGTAGAACTGGAGAAGAAGGGAACATATGGGGAACACTGACAAGAAGAAGGGACAGGATGATAGAACATGGATTAAGACATTATGGAATAACTTTCATGATACTACAGGGAACAGTAGAGGATAAAAACGGTAGGGAGAAGACCGAGATTGGGCTGTATCCAACAGATAATTGAGCACTTTGGGTACAATTGCTACTCTTAGGTGAAGATGATGGCACACGAGAGGAAGTCGTGGCGGGCCACTACAAATTAGTCAGAAGACTCATGACAAAAAGGGAAAATGTGTTACAGATGTGGGAGTTGCCACAGATTACTCACTATGAAAATTATTTCTGAATCTATTTATGATCGCTTCTTGCTGTCACAGTTTCCTACGATCAGTCACTTCCTTCTTCAGGTTGTTTGTTGTATTTACGCCCACTAAGATGATTGTTAAGGATATGAGTCATTTCCTTTTTTTCCACAAACACATTTTAATGAGATTCAAAATTACCTCATAGTTTCTTAGTAAAAGCCCAATACAGTTCCTTTTCCGTCTCCCATTCGTATCGTCTCTATATTTCTTGCATTGCTAAAGGCTCTTGCAGCATTCTCGTATCTCCCAGTTATGTACACTGCCTTTTGTGAAAAGTGCAACACCGAGAATAAATTATCCGAATAGTGCTACATTTGGTGGAAGTGGCGACGGTTGTGCAAGCAATACGTCATAAATTTTGCAGCGAGATGGGGTATACGTTGGCCGAACAGAGCCCCCTCGTGTCGGTCCGACAGGGTCGGTGTTGCGCCTATTGTAGTCGGTGCAGAGTTGTCACACAAGGTGGAAACAATACAGCGAGTGCCAATATGCCTCGTCGACGTCAAAGGGAGCCATATCGGCATGTGAGCAAGTTCGAATGGGGCAGAATGATCGGTCTCCGGGAAACGGGGTTGTCATACCGTTAAATTTCGGCTCGCACAGGTCATGAGCTATATCAGTGATGCGTATGTGGAAGCAGAGGACAGAGGAAGGTCGTACGTAGCGACGAGCGGGAACTGGACCACGGAACGTGAACACAGCACAGGATGTCCGTCATCTAGTCCGCATGGCCATTACGGACTGTACAGCGTCATCCACAGTGTTGGCTCGTCGCTGGAGCACTGAAACAGATGTGAACTTGTCTACATCGACGATTCGTCGCCGTCTGCTGCAGGTTGGACTGGTTGCACGCATGCCATTACATAGGCTTCCATTGTCCAGAAACCCCAAGCTCCTCCGACTGCAGTGGGCACGTGAACACCGCCACTGGGGTGTTGAGTGGCAACATGTAATGTTTTCGGATGAGTCCCGCTTCAATGTGTCCTACAGTGACGGCAGTAGGGGGAAAAGGGGGGTGCCAAGATACGCTGCATTGTTGCCAAATTTATTCAAGATGGCGGCGATGACGTCATCCAAGATGGTGGCATGTAGACTTGGCAACAGCGCATGACGTCATCCAAGATGGCGGATTATGTCAGGAGAATAGTCCAATTGTGCTATGTCCACTAACATACCCTCAAGAAAAAATGGTGGGAAGTTTGAATTTTGGCGGGAAAAGAGTCCAATTGTTCTACGTCCACTAACCAAAGCCTCCAGAAGAAAAAATGGCGGGAAGTTTGAATTCCAACAGGATAATGCATGCAAAGACCGTACTTGTATTTATTTTATTATTGATTATCATTCATTAACATTCATTATTATTTATTATTATTTATTATCATTCATTATCATTTATTATCTCCACAGGCCACATTTCAAGAAGACAATGCCTGGCCGCATATTGCCAGGAATTTACAGGCCTTCTTGGAAGAGTGACGGGTACCATTGCTTCCCTGGCCTGCACGTTCGCCAGACATGTCGCCCATCGAACATGTCTAGGATACTACTGGTTGGCACCTGGTGTGTCACTGTCCTCCAGTAACTGGTGTCACGGACATGTGGGCTCGGATACAAACTGTGTGGAGGGAAATCCCTCAGGAACGTATTCAGAACCTTACTGATTCAATGACACGGTGTATAGCAGCTCTAATGGCAGCGCTTGTAGCCACACGACATACAGAACAATAGGGCTCAAAGGACATGTACAGATTTGAAAAAGTAATCATTTCTTACTACACATAAAAGTTTTCTGGGTGTGCTACCACGTCATAATGTAGAAAACTACTGCTGCTGGAGAAAAAAAACAACGTTTTGGCCACAGTTGCAGCGGCCTTCTTCTGGGCCTACTGCTGCATTCTAGCTGTGCATTGTTCCTTATATTTTGTTGTTACTGTTCACTCCGTATGCCATTATGTCAATAATTTTAAAAAGATAGTTCTAGTTCATTTCATTGGTCACTTAAAGAAGAAGGCACATAACACAGCCGGCCGATGTGCCCGAGCGGTTCTAGGCGCTTCAGTCCGGAAACGCGCTGCTGCTACGGTCGCAGGTTCGAATCCTGCCTCGGGCATAATGTGTGTGATGTCCTTAGGTTAGTTAGGTTTCAGTAGCTCTAAGTCTAGGGACTGATGACCTCAGACATTAAGCCCCATACTGCTTAGAGCCATTTGAACCACACAACACTAGAGACAATGGACAACAGATGTTAAGTTCTCACTCCACTGCAACAACCTATTAAAATAAAGTTACCTCTCCTTCTTCGTTAAGTGAGAATTGAAACGAAGTATCTTTTTAAAATTACTGACGTAATGGCATACGCAGTGAACAGTAACAACAAAATATAAGGAACATTGCATAGCTAGAACGCAGCAATAGACCCAGAAGAAGGCCGCTGCAACCGTGGCCGAAACGTTGGTTTTTCTCCAGCAGCAGTAGTTTTATACATTATGAAGCGGTACCACACCCAGAAAACTATTATGTCGTCTGACTCTGGCTGCGGAAGCCTAAGCAATTACATTTCTTAACTTGTCATGTACCTAACCTGTGGTATTAAATAAATTGAATTCATGCGTTTCCTTCTTGGTGTTGCAATTTCTACAAACGGTAGTGTATTCGCTGCGAAAGGTTTCTGTGTCGTACTCACATGGGACACCTTTGACCTCGAACACTCGGAACCACACGAAACCATTCTTCGAATAATACTCGATCATAAAAAAGACAGTGCTCTGTGTCACTTTCATTCAAAACGTTGCATTCTACCACAAGTGATATTTTAATAAAGAAAAACAAATTGGCGAGATATTAATACCATAGGAGGGAAATGATACGTAATTCAATGATGTCATTGTATCATTACATTTTCAATCAACAGTGACATAACCCCTCTGCTTAAAGTAATTATAACAGCGCAAAACACATGTATCCTGCACACCTGATAATTCTTATAATAATCCGCACAGTGCAGATACGGGCTTTCGATGAAGTTACTAAGAAAAGGGGAAGAGGACAGCGTGCACATCTCACTCCATCCACGTGTTACCTGCCTTCCGCCAAGCATATTGCAGCATAGGTGTATGCTATGGTGCAGAGTGAAGTTTCATCATGAAATAGCTATCATGTATCTTCACTTGTGATGTGGCACATTGTAGTCTTACAAAATCCGCAATCTTTCTGATATAGGAACTGATATCGCTGACAGCAGAAAAACATCAAGGGGTTGGGAATATTTTTTTTTTTTTGTTTTCGCTGCCAATATCAGGAACACTATTGCTCGGAAAACTTGCATCTACAAGAGTACGATGTCTATGATCTGACCAGTAATCACACAGTAATAGGCTCTTTTCACTGGTTATATGCTCGCCAAGGACTTAAGTTACAAAACGTTTCATTTGTTCTTTAGCCATTTTTCCACTTTTGCTTGCCTCCTATGAATATTTCGTGAACAAGTTGTGTCAAGTTTCTTTGAAATATTTGGGCCTAAAGTGCCTTGTGTCTCTTGAAAACAGATGTAAAACTTATCTACTAGTCCGTCTGTCATTGAGAAAAGCACATCAGTTGTGTAGTTGTGGGTAGAACTATGGACAGACTGCAGCACACCAGCTGCAGTTTTCTCTCCTCTGTAATACAAGGGAGAGTCAAATGAAAAACCTTAAATATTTTTTTAAATATTCTTTATTGTGCAGAAGTGGTACAAAGCTGTATCACTTTTCAACATAAACTCCCCCACGCTCAATTCAAGTCCTCTAGCGCTTACAAAGTGCGTAAATTCGTTTAGAAAAAAATTCTTTTGGTAGTCCGCACAACCACTCATGCACCGCGTGCCATCCCTCTTCATCCGTACGGAACTTCTTTCCTCCCATTGCGTCTTTGAGTGGTCCAAACATATGGTAATAACTTGGGGCAAGGTCTGGTGACTATGGTGGATGAGGAAGGCACTCAAAATCAGGTCTGTGATTGTTGCAACTGTTGTACGGGCACTGTGGGGCCTTGCATTGTCATGTTGCAAAAGGACACCTGCTGACAGAAATCTACGTCGCTTTGATTTGATTGCAGGCCGCAGATGATTTTTTACGAGATCTGTCTATGATGCACTTGTGACAGTGGTCCCTCTAGGCATTTAATGCTCCAAAATGACGCCTTTTTCGTCCCAAAAGATAGCCAGCATAACCTTCCCTGCTGATAGTTCTGTTCGAAACTTCTTTGGTTTTGGTGATGAGAAATGGCGCCATTCCTTGCTCGCTCTCTTCGTTTCCGGTTGGTGGAAGTGAATCCTGGTTTCGTCCCCAGTAACGATTCTTGCAAGGAAGCCATCACCTCATTCAAAGCGCCGAAGAAGTTTTTCACAAGCATCAACACGTCGTTCTCTCATTTCAGGAGTCAGCTACTGTGGCACCCACCTCACAGACACTTTGTGAAACTGGAGCACATCATGCACAAAGTGGTGTGCTGACCCATGACTAATCTGTAAACATGCTGCAATATCAGTCAGTGTCACTCGGCGGTTTTCCTTCACTATAGCTTCAACTGCTGCAATGTTCTGTGAAGTCACAACTCGTTGTGCCTGACCTGGACGAGGAGCATCTTCCACTGAAGTCACGCCATTTGCAAACTTCCTACTCCATTCGTAGGCTTGTTGCTGTGGCAAACATCCATCACCGTACTGAAACTCCATTCGTCGATGAATTTCAATAGGTTTCACACCTTCACTACGCAAAAACCGAAAAACCGAATAACAGAACGCTGTTATTCCCTAGTGCAAGTCGCAAGCGGGGCGGCCATCTTTATACTGATACTGCGACGGTATGTGTGCATCTGCACTACGCTGCCACCTACAGGCCATTCTGCACACTGTTTGTAGCACGCTTACCAACTTACAAGATAACGGAACGAAATTTCGATTTTTTATTACAAATTTAAGGTTTTCATTTGATTCATCCTCGTTTGTCTGGATGAAATGCCATATTCATCGTTAAGACTAACGATCTGACGATAAAAAATGCCTCCTCCACCCTCCCCTTCCCCCCTCCCCCCCCCCCCCCCCCCCCCCCGCCTGTCATTGTGCTGGTCCCGCACATGGACATAGTAGTAGGTTGTTTTCTTTTATTTCATGTTTTTTATGATTTTTACTTTGTTATTTTTTCTTTATTTTTGTTGTTATTTGTTTTATGGCAAGAAAACTTGATAGACGTAAATACGCCCATTCCAGGACTGAAAAGGAAACAAAATTTTTCTCCAGGAGGAACAGAAAGAGAGAAGGCTCCAGAAGCAGGGGGGGAGGGGAAAGCTACCCATTTACTTGACGATTAAACACAAGGTGTAACATATTTGCAAATAAAGCATGATCACGTGGAACTCTCTGCCATTTCCAATGAGCATTCACCCTATTTTGGCGAAAAACAAGGAGGTCGGAATCGTTGTCACAAAATGGTTCAAATGGCTCTGAGCACTATGGGACTTAACTTATGAGGTCATCAGTCCCCTAGAACTTAGAACTACTGAAACCTAACTAACCTAAGAACATCACACACACCCATGCCCAAGGCAGGATTCGAACCTGCGACCGTAGCGGTCGCGCGGTTCCAGACTGTAGCGCCTATAAACGCTCGGCCACACAGGGTGGCGCGTTGTCACACCTGACTGCATAGTGTGCGTAGTGTTCGAGGAGCCATACGAGCGAATTAGCCTTGGTCCGACGGAAAACGGAAAAGTCCGGACACAGAAGTAGCCCAAACGAGAAAGCAGCTTCAGCTGATCGGGTAAGGAAAGCCAGTTGTCGGTGAATCTAGTGCCGCAGTTACCGTCCAACCGTAGTTGGGAGCTCCAATGTTAGGCGCGTAATGGGGCCCCTTAGGGATATGGCGGCTAAGGAGGGGAAGAAATCCAGTGTGCACTCCGTGTGCATTCCGGGAGGAGTCATTCCTGATGTCGAAAGGGTCCTTCCGGATGCCATGAAGAGCACAGGGTGCAGCCAGCTGCAGGTGGTGGCACATGTCGGCACTAATGACGTGTGTCGCTTTGGATCTGAGGAAATTCTCTCTGGATTCCAGCGGCTATCTGATTTGGTGAAGGCTGCCGGTCTTGCTTACGAGATGAAGGCAGAGCTCACCATCTGCAGCATCGTTGACAGAACCGACTGCGGACCTTTGGTGCAGAGCCGGGTGGAGGGTCTGAATCAGAGGCTCAGACGGTTTTGCGACCGTATTGGCTGCAGATTCCTTGACTTGCGCCATAGGGTGGTGGGGTTTCGGGTTCCGCTGAATAGGTCAGGAGTTCACTACACTCAGCTGGCGGCTACACGGGTAGCGGAGGCTGTGTGGCGTGGACTGGGCGGTTTTTTAGGTTAGAAGGCCTCGGGAAAGTGCGGGATGGGCTGCAATGTCAAAGGGTGCTTGGCAATTACAGGACGTGCTTGGATCAAGGAACAGTCGGAATTATAGTTGTAAATTGTTGTAGTTGCGCTGGAAAAGTCCCTGAGCTTCAAGCGCTAATAGAAAGCACAGAAGCTGATATCGTTATAGGTACAGAAAGCTGGCTAAAGCCTGAAATAAGTTCTGCAGAAATTTTTACGAAGTCTCAGACGGTGTTCAGGAAAGATAGATTAGGCAGAATTGGTGGTGGAGTGTTGGTGTCTGTCAGTAGTGGTTTATCTTGTAGTGAAGTCGAAGTAGATACTCTGTGCGAATTGGTGTGGGTGGAGGTTATACTTAACAGCCGAATTAAGTTAATAATTGGCTCCTTCTACCGACCCCCAGACTCCGATGATACAGTTGCGGAACAGTTCAGAGAAAGTTTGAGTCTCGTAACAAATAAATACCCCACTCATACGGTTATAGTTGGTGGGGACTTCAACCTACCCTCGGTATGTTGGCAAAAATACTTGTTCAAAACCGGTGGTAGGCACAAAACGTCTTCCGAGATTGTCCTAAATGCATTCTCCGAAAATTATTTAGAGCAGTTAGTCCACGAACCCACGCGAATTGTAAATGGTTGCGAAAACACACTTGACCTCTTGGCCACAAACAATCCAGAGCTGATAGAGAGCATCATGACTGATACAGGGATTAGTGATCACAAGGTCATTGTAGCTAGGCTCAATACCATTTCTTCCAAATCCATCAGAAACAAACGCAAAATAATTTTATTTAAAAAAGCGGATAAAGTACCACTAGAAGCCTTCCTAAAAGACAATTTCCATTCCTTCCGAACTGACTATGCGAATGTAGACGAGATGTGGCTCAAATTCAAAGATATAGTAGCAACAGCAATTGAGATATTCATACCTCATAAATTGGTAAGAGATGGAACGGATCCCCCGTGGTACACAAAAAAGGTCCGAACGCTGTTGCAGAGGCAACGGAAAAAGCATGCGAAGTTCAGAAGAACGCGAAATCCTGAAGATGGGCTAAAATTTACAGACGCGCGAAATTTGGCACGTACTTCGATGCGAGATGCCTTTAATAGGTTCCACAACGAAACATTGTCTCGAAATTTGGTAGAAAATCCGAAGAAATTCTGGTCGTATGTAAAGTACACAAGCGGCAAGACGCAGTCAATACCTTCGCTGCGCAGTGCCGATGGTACTGTTATCGACGACTGCGCCGCTAAAGCGGAGTTATTGAACGCAGTTTTCCGAAATTCCTTCACCAGGGAAGACGAATGGAATATTCCAGAATTTGAAACACGAACATCTGCTAGCATGAGTTTCTTAGAAGTAGATACCTTAGGGGTTGCGAAGCAACTCAAATCGCTTGATACGGGCAAGTCTTCAGGTCCAGATTGTATACCGATTAGGTTCCTTTCAGATTACGCTGATACTATAGCTCCCTACTTAGCACTCATATACAACCGCTCGCTCACCGATAGATCTGTACCTACAGATTGGAAAATTGCGCAGGTCGCACCAGTGTTCAAGAAGGGTAGTAGGAGTAATCCATTTAACTACAGACCTATATCATTGACGTCGGTTTGCAGTAGGGTTTTGGAGCATATACTGTATTCAAACATTATGAATCACCTCGAAGGGAACGATCTATTGACACGTAATCAGCATGGCTTCAGAAAACATCGCTCTTGTGCAACGCAGCTAGCTCTTTATTCGCACGAAGTAATGGCCGCTATCGACAGGGGATCTCAAGTTGATTCCGTATTTCTAGATTTCCGGAAAGCTTTTGACACCGTTCCTCACAAGCGACTTCTAATCAAGCTGCGGAGCTATGGGGTATCGTCTCAGTTGTGCGACTGGATTCGTGATTTCCTGTCAGGAAGGTCGCAGTTCGTAGTAATAGACGGCAAATCATCGAGTAAAACTGAAGTGATATCAGGTGTTCCCCAGGGAAGCGTCCTGGGACCTCTACTGTTCCTGATCTATATAAATGACCTGGGTGACAATCTGAGCAGTTCTCTTAGGTTGTTCGCAGATGATGCTGTAATTTACCGTCTAGTAAGGTCATCCGAAGACCAGTATCAGCTGCAAAGCGATTTAGAAAAGATTGCTGTATGGTGTGTCAGGTGGCAGTTGACGCTAAATAACGAAAAGTGTGAGATGATCCACATGAGTTCCAAAAGAAATCCGTTGGAATTCGATTACTCGATAAATAGTACAATTCTCAAGGCTGTCAATTCAACTAAGTACCTGGGTGTTAAAATTACGAACAACTTCAGTTGGAAGGACCACATAGATAATATTGTCGGGAAGGCGAG
Source organism: Schistocerca gregaria (assembly GCF_023897955.1). Classification (NCBI taxonomy): domain Eukaryota; kingdom Metazoa; phylum Arthropoda; class Insecta; order Orthoptera; family Acrididae; genus Schistocerca; species Schistocerca gregaria. Next base: position 832,223,110 of record NC_064931.1, read on the forward strand.
CCAAAGGTTGCGTTTCATTGGCAGGACACTTAGAAGATGCAACAAGTCCACTAAAGAGACAGCTTACACTACACTCGTTCGTCCTCTGGTAGAATATTGCTGCGCGGTGTGGGATCCTTACCAGGTGGGATTGACGGAGGACATCGAGAGGGTGCAAAGAAGGGCAGCTCGTTTTGTATTATCGCGTTATAGGGGAGAGAGTGTGGCAGATATGATACACGAGTTGGGATGGAAGTCATTACAGCATAGACGTTTTTCGTCGCGGCGAGACCTTTTTACGAAATTTCAGTCACCAACTTTCTCTTCCGAATGCGAAAATATTTTGTTGAGCCCAACCTACATAGGTAGGAATGATCATCAAAATAAAATAAGAGAAATCAGAGCTCGAACAGAAAGGTTTAGGTGTTCGTTTTTCCCGCTCGCTGTTCGGGAGTGGAATAGTAGAGAGATAGTAGAGAGATAGTATGATTGTGGTTCGATGAACCCTCTGCCAAGCACTTAAATGTGAATTGCAGAGTAGTCATGTAGATGTAGATGTAGATACCTGTGTGGTAATGTATCAGGTTGGTGACTCGTGTCGCAAAGCACAGTCGGACTAAGACCAATGTGATGCACATGTTCGTTGGTCGGGCTCAGATTGTGAATCACCCTGTACCGCCATGATGCGACATGCATCGGGAAGATAGGAAGATTAACGTGAAACCGTACTCTTTTCCAGGATACCAAGGTGGCGGCCATTTCAGCCGGGCAGTGTGATGATGCTCGCACTCCCGAACGAGAAAGCAAGGAACTGGTGGTAAGGTGTGTCATTGATAAATTGTCAGCTCCGAGAAAACTTATTATAATATAAAATTCACGAACGTGCCGCAATTTAGAGTTTGATCCGCCCGACATCGGCAAGCGGATTCAGACTGGCCGGTCGAAGACACGTAAATAAGCGAGATGTAATAGTTTCTCGAGTACATGTTAAAACGGTAAGCAGTGAAAACAATACTGAAGCCCTCACTTTGATATTGGGAAGTCCCAACCCTCCAAGGGCACGGACCCTTACAACCACTTCTTACCGAAGTCGAAAACGGCCGGCCGGTGTGGCCGAGCGGTTCTAGGCGCTTCAGTCTGGAACCGCGTGGCCGCTACGGTCGCAGGTTCGAATCTTGCCTCGGGCATGGATGTGTGTGACGTTCTGAGGTTAGTTGGGTTTAATTAGTTCTAAGTTCTAGGCGACTGATGACCTCAGAAGTTAAGTCGCATAGTGCTCAGAGCCATTTCAACCATTAGAACCAAAGGAAACGACCGGACAATTGCATCAATTTGCACGGCGTCATCGCGAGAACGGGAATATTTGTCCTACGTAGTACACTTTCCTGAAAACGTCGTAATCTAAGATCCGCACTTTGTGAAGAAGACTAAGGGAACGGCGATCGTGGTCAGGAATTGTCCCTTGAGTTCGATTCGTCATCTCTCGCTAAATTAGTGCAGCCATTTTTATAGGGCAGCGATCCACGGTAATCCCCAACTTTTGTGGCGAGCAACCACCGTTGCCCATGGAATGACGTGTAGAAAACCCTGCAATGGTAGCAGGATACATTTCCGTTCATTAACGCTGGCCCCAAAGAGAGAACAATAGGAATACAATTTTTTTTTTTGGAGTTTCTGTACTAGTGTAAAAGGCATTACAGTTGCGTAAATGAATATATGATCCTTTCCAAACATAGGACATCATCGTCAAATGTTACGATATATCATAGCATCTGTGATACTCATATGTTTGTAAGCTCTTTGTATGTATCAAAACATGTGGTGCGTCGTAGAAATCATCTCAGTGAAAAATCTTAAGTGTTCAGTGAGAACAATTTACGTGTGCAACAATAAGAATGCAGTGGGAATGAATTTACATCTGCTGGACGAATTTTATGAAAACAAACACTCGAAACCGACGTTTCGCGTAAGTCACATGCAACGAAAATCTGTAACGCAACCATCTGTATGTGGCGTGTTTATAATTATGTATTATTTATATTTTAGGACAAGTAATCTGTAAAAAAAACACTGCATGTCATAAAGAAAGCATGTAAACCGTCTGAGGGTGAATCACAACGATTCGAAACCGGTAACGGTAGCCTTTGAATAAAGGAACTAAAAGTAAATTTGTGGCTGGTTGCTGTCCTAATACCATCAACATTTGTCTTCAAATAACAGCCACGGTCTCCATCATATCATCATATGATATACAATATGTTCTTGAGCAAGGATATGTTATCGATATGACGTAGCAAAATCATAACATCTGCGTACGCTCGTACCGAGAACGTTTCTCCTAATATTTTCCAGCCACATAATTGCTCAGCAATATGGCGAAGCAGAGGTTCTAAGGACAAGACAAAAAACGACTTGGAGAGGGGGCTACCCTGCGTTAAGCCCCGTCGAATGGTGATCTGGGGAGCAAATTGTCCATTCACTACGACAGATGCTTGAATACCAGTAAAAAGATTGGATGATACCTGACACGTAGTGCGATTGGGACCGGTTGCCTCGAGCACTCGCAATAAGAAACCGCGACTGACCCGGTCAAATGCCTTATTAAAATCAATAAAAAGCAAGTCCCCAGAGACGTAAGTCGCGGCATTCGATTAAGAAGTCAGAATGGTGCGCCTAGGCACGCAGATCTGGTGCACAGCAAGCATGTTCTCTAGCAGTATCGATAAACGCCTATTCACTGCCCGGGCGACAGTTTTGTCATCTAAATTAAGTAGTGTGATCTGGCGGAATTTATCAATGTCTGGACGTCCGGTTGTCTTCGGAATTAGAACGATTTTACTAACCTTGAAGGGGTCAGGAATCATCCTCCCCCCCCCCCCCCCCCGCCCCTCCTCGGATCACTGCTCATTTACTAGTGACGTAATGGTATCACCTATAAGAGGCCAAAAATGTACATAAAATTCTTTAGGAATACCCTCGACAAAAATGGTACAAATGACTGTAAGCACCATGGGACTTAACGTCAACAGTCCCCTAGACTTGTTGTTGCTGTTGTGGTCTTCAGTCCAGAAACTGGTTTGATGCAGCTCTCCATGCTACCCTAACCTGTGCAAGTTTCTTAATCTCCCAGTACCTACTGCAACATACATCCTATTGAATCTGCTTAATTTATTCATCTCTTGGTCTCCCTCTGCGATTTTTACCCTCCAAGCTGCTCTCCAGTACTAAAGTGATGATACCTTGATGCCTCAGAATATGTCCTACCAACCGATCCCTTCTTCTAGTCAAGCTGTTCCACAAATTTCTGTTCTCTCCAATTCTATTCAATACCTCCTCATTAGTTATGTGATCTACCCATCTAATCTTCAGCAATCTTCTGTAGCACCACATTTCGAAAACTTCTATTCTCTTCTTGTCTAAACTATTTATCGTCCATGTTTCACTTCCATACATGGTTACACTCCATACAAATACTTTCAGAAACCACTTCCTGACACTTAAATCTATACTCGATGTTAACAAATTTCTCTTCTTCAGAAACGCTTTCCTTGCCATTTCCAGTCTACATTTTATATCCTCTCTACTTCGACCATCACCAGTTATTTTTCTGCCCAAATAGCAAAACTCCTTTACTACTTTAAGTGTCTCATTTCCTAATCTAATTCCCACAGCATCACCCGACTTAATTCGACTACATTCCATTATTCTCCTTGCGCTTTTGTTGATATTCATCTTATATCCTCCTTTCAAGATCATGTCCATTCTGTTCAGCTGCTCTGCCAGGTCCTTTCCTGTCTCTGACAGAATTACAATGTCATCGGCGAACCTCAAAGTTTTTATTTCTTCTCCATAGATTTTAATTCCTACTCCAAATTTTTATTTTGTTTCCTTTACTGCTAGCTCAATATACAGATTGAATAACATCGGGGAGAGGCTACAACCCTGTCTCACTCCCTTCCTAGCTACTGCTTCCCTCGACTCTAATAACTGCCATGTGGTTTCTGTACAAATTGTAAATAGCCTTTCGCTCCCTGTATTAGAACTACTTAAACCTAACTAACCTAAGGACACCACACCCATACATGCCTGAGGTAGGATTCGAACCTGCGACCGTAGCAGCAGCGCGGTTCCGGGCTGAAGCGCCTAAAACCGCTCGGCCACAGCGGCCGGCTCGTCGAGTCACGGCGATTTTCGCTATGGTGAATCAACAATAAGGCGATATGTATGATCGCAAGTAAAGCCACTTAGAAAGTCATCATTTAATGCGGGAGTAGCCACGCAATCCAGGAAGGGAGCAAACCCATCAGGAACAGTTTTATCCATAGCAGGGACATCATAAAGGTAGGTAAAGTAATTATAAATCGCTCTGGACAGTAATCTCGAAGGAAGAATCCTTTGAGAGGGATGTGTTCAACATCCAGGGGAGGCCATACAGTTTTACTGGTTAAATTACAGCTACGGCACAGTGATCTGTGAGACAAGTGGGTATCACGTCTATCGCTAACAGCTGTCCACATAAAGAGTCAGAAAGATAAAAGCGACCGAGTCGGCTGCTGGAAGCAGCTGTAAAACGTATTTACCTTACGAGAGTGGGATATTGACAGGTGCACGCATCTCGCATTTGCGAAGAGCGCACCAAATTGTCTAGTTCCTTACTGAAATTAAAATTAGGGGTCTGATCCAAGGCCGTTATCAAGAACTCCGGCCTCAGTGGTATTCCTCCTCTGTAAAATAACGCAGTACCAGTAGATAGTTCAGGAGCCACATTAAAGAAAGCACAAAACTCAGGAATTAAAAAATGGTAAAATAACACTTCTTGCAAAAAATAGCACGTCTGCACTTGAAACGTAAATAAACTGTCGCAGCGCCGCTCGGAACTAATTCTATTCACATTTGAAGTAAGAAAGGTAAAGGCCTGCATTTATTTATTACCAGAACTGTGCAACTGCTCACTTGCAAAACCGTTAACAGTCCGTGGCGGTCAACGGATGAATCTGAATGTAAAGATTTGGATCCCTCTCTTCCACTCTCTTTCTGGGTTTCTTTTTTTTCTTTTCTTTTTCTTTTCTTTTCTTTTTTCGCGACGAAACGCACTCAGGTTGAAAACGCTGTTTGTTGCGGCTGTGGGAGGAGGGGGGGGGGGGAGGAGGAAATTCATTATCAGGTACGGAGGATACACACTCACTCTTCCACAGGTGGGCAGTGCGGCTCCTGGGAATCAACGGAAACGAAAGATTACGGTACGTGTTTTACCGTCACCACATGTTCTGCTGGCGCATCTGGGCCGATCTGGTTCTGATCAGCAGCGGCTTGTCGCATGCTTTCCGGGGCGCAGAAGATGGGTGGGAATACGTTACAGACTCAGGGATGTCTGGTAAGTCCGTACAGAGCTCGGGAACATGTCTATCCTCATGCGATTCTGAAGAGGCGGTCTCGGTCTCTGCAGTCAAGTCGGAGGGACTGTTGGACTCTTTCGAATCCTGAACAGCAAACGACGTCTTATCATCCGGTCTAAATACCCCTCAGAAACTTGATTAGGCACATCGGCTGTCACTTGGGGAACCAGCAGTTAGCCTTTTACGTTGTTCATAAGTGGATTTTAAGACCGTGACACGACGCGGGCAATTTGTACATAGGTGTCCATTCTCATTACATATAAAACAGGTCCCGTCTTGTCCTGTGTAAATTATATGTACTCTGTATCCACACACATGCAAATGAGAGGGGATATTCTATTTGACCGCCATGTACACGGATCGAACTCCGCTATAAACTTTCAAACGATGTTGATCGGACCAGCGTTCCCGCAGTATATTCCGTATATCCCCAAACGGAAGCAGGACGGTCTTTAGGAAACTGTCATCACCTTCGGGTGGAAGATTAAACACCCTAACATTCGTATATTCTACCTCCGCGTTCGCCAGAATAAACATGCTATTAAAGTCATTTCCATGAGTGAAAGAGACTTCTTGTCCGTGCCGCAAAAGGAGTCTATCACCCTGAAGCGGGTCTGGAAACTTAACATAAAACACATACGATTCAGAATCTAAGTAAGCCGTGTGAACCTGTTCCTAAGTTACCTTGATCGTATCTTCAACTCAGTCATAAATTTCTAACGAACTAGACTGCACATGACGCATGGACTTGTCGAAACCAAAACCGACGATAGCTGTGCGTGGGAGGTTCCTGGAAGCCATGACGACATCACGGTGCAGGACAATGTCGGGTCATAATGGAATCACAAACACGAGACACCGAGAGACAAACAACGATGTGGCGCACACAACGACTCACATGAGATTGAGGACACACAAGAAAACTCTTGCAGCGTTACGTACGATAGAGGCGGGAACAGGAAAAACCTTCTCGCCCCGCGTGCGAAGCGGGAATGTAAGGCGAGCACAATGTTATGTGACCATATCTGGCTTATTCCCATGTCCTGAAAGCTTTAATCGTATCTATATTACCAACTGAAATTTAACTGTAGCCAATTATACCAAGAACGAAGCATTTTAATGGATCCTCAACATGCCGTTGCCTCCAAATGGCATACTAGTACACTAGTTACAATAATTCTTTTATCACGAATATGACGTTTCTCGTCATTATATTGCAACGAATCATACACTACAACAACGGGTTATTGAGACCTCTTCAGTTTGCTGTTGCTCAGAAACGGCACATATACATACGGGCTTCAAATGAAAGCCAATATGGTGCCTCACAACTCTGCACTAAAGGGAGACGGCGTGCATCTCATTGCTCATCATCCAAACGCCCGTTCCGAATATCTAACATGCTAGATATTGCTGTGCACGTTTGGAAAAACTTTCCAACGTGCTATTCCACGCTATTACGTCAGAAACTCGGCACGCTCAGCCCTGGCTGACAGATTTCCCAGTGGAAATCCCAGTAAATCTCTCTAGACTCTACACACCGTTTCCTTTGTGTTACAAGCAAGGAAAGCGAGCTGGGCGCGGACCCAGTTGTCCGTCTCTTGGGGTGGATCACAAATACTAGCTTCGCATCTATTAAGAAGTCAGATTCTCTTCAAATTTTTCATTGTGATGAGGTCTGTAATACAATGAGATGACAAAAGTCATGAGATACCTTCTAATATCTTGCCAGACCTCCCTTTTCCCGCCGTAGTGGAGCAACTCGACGTGACATGGATTCAACAAGTCATTGGAAGCCCCCTGCATAAATATTGAGCCATGCTGCCTCTACAGCCGCCCATAATTGCGAAAGTGCTGCCGGTGCAAGCTTTTGTGCACGAACTCACCTCTCGATTACGTTCCATAAACGTTTGATGGGATTCAGACAGGCGATCTGTGTGGCCAAATCATTTGCTCAAATTGTCCAAAATGTCCTTCAAACAGTCACTAACAGTTATGGCCCACTGACAATTTCATCGTTGTCTGGGAACATGAAGCCCATAAATGGCTGCATATGGTCTTCAGGTAGCCGAAGACAACCATTACCAGTCACTGATCGGTTCAGTTGGACCAGACGATTCAGTCCATTCCATACAAACATAACGCTATGGAGCAACCACAGTTCGTTGTTGACAACCTGGGTCCATGACTTAATGGGGTCTGCGCCATACAATCAGCTCTTACGAGCTGGAATCAGGATTCGTCTGACCAGGCCACGGTTTTGCAGCGGTCTAGGGTCCAACCGATATGGACACAAACGCAATTTACGTGTGCAACAATAAGAATGCAGTGGGAATGAATTTACATCTGCTGGACGAATTTTATGAAAACAAACACTCGAAACCGACGTTTCGCGTAAGTCACATGCAACGAAAATCTGTAACGCAACCATCTGTATGTGGCGTGTTTATAATTATGTATTATTTATATTTTAGGACAAGTAATCTGTAAAAAAAACACTGCATGTCATAAAGAAAGCATGTAAACCGTCTGAGGGTGAATCACAACGATTCGAAACCGGTAACGGTAGCCTTTGAATAAAGGAACTAAAAGTAAATTTGTGGCTGGTTGCTGTCCTAATACCATCAACATTTGTCTTCAAATAACAGCCACGGTCTCCATCATATCATCATATGATATACAATATGTTCTTGAGCAAGGATATGTTATCGATATGACGTAGCACAATCATAACATCTGCGTACGCTCGTACCGAGAACGTTTCTCCTAATATTTTCCAGCCACATAATTGCTCAGCAATATGGCGAAGCAGAGGTTCTAAGGACAAGACAAAAAACGACTTGGAGAGGGGGCTACCCTGCGTTAAGCCCCGTCGAATGGTGATCTGGGGAGCAAATTGTCCATTCACTACGACAGATGCTTGAATACCAGTAAAAAGATTGGATGATACCTGACACGTAGTGCGATTGGGACCGGTTGCCTCGAGCACTCGCAATAAGAAACCGCGACTGACCCGGTCAAATGCCTTATTAAAATCAATAAAAAGCAAGTCCCCAGAGACGTAAGTCGCGGCATTCGATTAAGAAGTCAGAATGGTGCGCCTAGGCACGCAGATCTGGTGCACAGCAAGCATGTTCTCTAGCAGTATCGATAAACGCCTATTCACTGCCCGGGCGACAGTTTTGTCATCTAAATTAAGTAGTGTGATCTGGCGGAATTTATCAATGTCTGGACGTCCGGTTGTCTTCGGAATTAGAACGATTTTACTAACCTTGAAGGGGTCAGGAATCATCCTCCCCCCCCCCCGCCCCTCCTCGGATCACTGCTCATTTACTAGTGACGTAATGGTATCACCTATAAGAGGCCAAAAATGTACATAAAATTCTTTAGGAATACCCTCGACAAAAATGGTACAAATGACTGTAAGCACCATGGGACTTAACGTCAACAGTCCCCTAGACTTGTTGTTGCTGTTGTGGTCTTCAGTCCAGAAACTGGTTTGATGCAGCTCTCCATGCTACCCTAACCTGTGCAAGTTTCTTAATCTCCCAGTACCTACTGCAACATACATCCTATTGAATCTGCTTAATTTATTCATCTCTTGGTCTCCCTCTGCGATTTTTACCCTCCAAGCTGCTCTCCAGTACTAAAGTGATGATACCTTGATGCCTCAGAATATGTCCTACCAACCGATCCCTTCTTCTAGTCAAGCTGTTCCACAAATTTCTGTTCTCTCCAATTCTATTCAATACCTCCTCATTAGTTATGTGATCTACCCATCTAATCTTCAGCAATCTTCTGTAGCACCACATTTCGAAAACTTCTATTCTCTTCTTGTCTAAACTATTTATCGTCCATGTTTCACTTCCATACATGGTTACACTCCATACAAATACTTTCAGAAACCACTTCCTGACACTTAAATCTATACACGATGTTAACAAATTTCTCTTCTTCAGAAACGCTTTCCTTGCCATTGCCAGTCTACATTTTATATCCTCTCTACTTCGACCATCACCAGTTATTTTTCTGCCCAAATAGCAAAACTCCTTTACTACTTTAAGTGTCTCATTTCCTAATCTAATTCCCACAGCATCACCCGACTTAATTCGACTACATTCCATTATTCTCCTTGCGCTTTTGTTGATATTCATCTTATATCCTCCTTTCAAGATCATGTCCATTCTGTTCAGCTGCTCTGCCAGGTCCTTTCCTGTCTCTGACAGAATTACAATGTCATCGGCGAACCTCAAAGTTTTTATTTCTTCTCCATAGATTTTAATTCCTACTCCAAATTTTTATTTTGTTTCCTTTACTGCTAGCTCAATATACAGATTGAATAACATCGGGGAGAGGCTACAACCCTGTCTCACTCCCATCCTAGCTACTGCTTCCCTCGACTCTAATAACTGCCATGTGGTTTCTGTACAAATTGTAAATAGCCTTTCGCTCCCTGTATTAGAACTACTTAAACCTAACTAACCTAAGGACACCACACCCATACATGCCTGAGGTAGGATTCGAACCTGCGACCGTAGCAGCAGCGCGGTTCCGGGCTGAAGCGCCTAAAACCGCTCGGCCACAGCGGCCGGCTCGTCGAGTCACGGCGATTTTCGCTATGGTGAATCAACAATAAGGCGATATGTATGATCGCAAGTAAAGCCACTTAGAAAGTCATCATTTAATGCGGGAGTAGCCACGCAATCCAGGAAGGGAGCAAACCCATCAGGAACAGTTTTATCCATAGCAGGGACATCATAAAGGTAGGTAAAGTAATTATAAATCGCTCTGGACAGTAATCTCGAAGGAAGAATCCTTTGAGAGGGATGTGTTCAACATCCAGGGGAGGCCATACAGTTTTACTGGTTAAATTACAGCTACGGCACAGTGATCTGTGAGACAAGTGGGTATCACGTCTATCGCTAACAGCTGTCCACATAAAGAGTCAGAAAGATAAAAGCGACCGAGTCGGCTGCTGGAAGCAGCTGTAAAACGTATTTACCTTACGAGAGTGGGATATTGACAGGTGCACGCATCTCGCATTTGCGAAGAGCGCACCAAATTGTCTAGTTCCTTACTGAAATTAAAATTAGGGGTCTGATCCAAGGCCGTTATCAAGAACTCCGGCCTCAGTGGTATTCCTCCTCTGTAAAATAACGCAGTACCAGTAGATAGTTCAGGAGCCACATTAAAGAAAGCACAAAACTCAGGAATTAAAAAATGGTAAAATAACACTTCTTGCAAAAAATAGCACGTCTGCACTTGAAACGTAAATAAACTGTCGCAGCGCCGCTCGGAACTAATTCTATTCACATTTGAAGTAAGAAAGGTAAAGGCCTGCATTTATTTATTACCAGAACTGTGCAACTGCTCACTTGCAAAACCGTTAACAGTCCGTGGCGGTCAACGGATGAATCTGAATGTAAAGATTTGGATCCCTCTCTTCCACTCTCTTTCTGGGTTTCTTTTTTTTCTTTTCTTTTTCTTTTCTTTTCTTTTTTCGCGACGAAACGCACTCAGGTTGAAAACGCTGTTTGTTGCGGCTGTGGGAGGAGGGGGGGGGGGGGGAGGAGGAAATTCATTATCAGGTACGGAGGATACACACTCACTCTTCCACAGGTGGGCAGTGCGGCTCCTGGGAATCAACGGAAACGAAAGATTACGGTACGTGTTTTACCGTCACCACATGTTCTGCTGGCGCATCTGGGCCGATCTGGTTCTGATCAGCAGCGGCTTGTCGCATGCTTTCCGGGGCGCAGAAGATGGGTGGGAATACGTTACAGACTCAGGGATGTCTGGTAAGTCCGTACAGAGCTCGGGAACATGTCTATCCTCATGCGATTCTGAAGAGGCGGTCTCGGTCTCTGCAGTCAAGTCGGAGGGACTGTTGGACTCTTTCGAATCCTGAACAGCAAACGACGTCTTATCATCCGGTCTAAATACCCCTCAGAAACTTGATTAGGCACATCGGCTGTCACTTGGGGAACCAGCAGTTAGCCTTTTACGTTGTTCATAAGTGGATTTTAAGACCGTGACACGACGCGGGCAATTTGTACATAGGTGTCCATTCTCATTACATATAAAACAGGTCCCGTCTTGTCCTGTGTAAATTATATGTACTCTGTATCCACACACATGCAAATGAGAGGGGATATTCTATTTGACCGCCATGTACACGGATCGAACTCCGCTATAAACTTTCAAACGATGTTGATCGGACCAGCGTTCCCGCAGTATATTCCGTATATCCCCAGACGGAAGCAGGACGGTCTTTAGGAAACTGTCATCACCTTCGGGTGGAAGATTAAACACCCTAACATTCGTATATTCTACCTCCGCGTTCGCCAGAATAAACATGCTATTAAAGTCATTTCCATGAGTGAAAGAGACTTCTTGTCCGTGCCGCAAAAGGAGTCTATCACCCTGAAGCGGGTCTGGAAACTTAACATAAAACACATACGATTCAGAATCTAAGTAAGCCGTGTGAACCTGTTCCTAAGTTACCTTGATCGTATCTTCAACTCAGTCATAAATTTCTAACGAACTAGACTGCACATGACGCATGGACTTGTCGAAACCAAAACCGACGATAGCTGTGCGTGGGAGGTTCCTGGAAGCCATGACGACATCACGGTGCAGGACAATGTCGGGTCATAATGGAATCACAAACACGAGACACCGAGAGACAAACAACGATGTGGCGCACACAACGACTCACATGAGATTGAGGACACACAAGAAAACTCTTGCAGCGTTACGTACGATAGAGGCGGGAACAGGAAAAACCTTCTCGCCCCGCGTGCGAAGCGGGAATGTAAGGCGAGCACAATGTTATGTGACCATATCTGGCTTATTCCCATGTCCTGAAAGCTTTAATCGTATCTATATTACCAACTGAAATTTAACTGTAGCCAATTATACCAAGAACGAAGCATTTTAATGGATCCTCAACATGCCGTTGCCTCCAAATGGCATACTAGTACACTAGTTACAATAATTCTTTTATCACGAATATGACGTTTCTCGTCATTATATTGCAACGAATCATACACTACAACAACGGGTTATTGAGACCTCTTCAGTTTGCTGTTGCTCAGAAACGGCACATATACATACGGGCTTCAAATGAAAGCCAATATGGTGCCTCACAACTCTGCACTAAAGGGAGACGGCGTGCATCTCATTGCTCATCATCCAAACGCCCGTTCCGAATATCTAACATGCTAGATATTGCTGTGCACGTTTGGAAAAACTTTCCAACGTGCTATTCCACACTATTACGTCAGAAACTCGGCACGCTCAGCCCTGGCTGACAGATTTCCCAGTGGAAATCCCAGTAAATCTCTCTAGACTCTACACACCGTTTCCTTTGTGTTACAAGCAAGGAAAGCGAGCTGGGCGCGGACCCAGTTGTCCGTCTCTTGGGGTGGATCACAAATACTAGCTTCGCACCTATTAAGAAGTCAGATTCTCTTCAAATTTTTCATTGTGATGAGGTCTGTAATACAATGAGATGACAAAAGTCATGAGATACCTTCTAATATCTTGCCAGACCTCCCTTTTCCCGCCGTAGTGGAGCAACTCGACGTGACATGGATTCAACAAGTCATTGGAAGCCCCCTGCATAAATATTGAGCCATGCTGCCTCTACAGCCGCCCATAATTGCGAAAGTGCTGCCGGTGCAAGCTTTTGTGCACGAACTCACCTCTCGATTACGTTCCATAAACGTTTGATGGGATTCAGACAGGCGATCTGTGTGGCCAAATCATTTGCTCAAATTGTCCAAAATGTCCTTCAAACAGTCACTAACAGTTATGGCCCACTGACAATTTCATCGTTGTCTGGGAACATGAAGCCCATAAATGGCTGCATATGGTCTTCAGGTAGCCGAAGACAACCATTACCAGTCACTGATCGGTTCAGTTGGACCAGACGATTCAGTCCATTCCATACAAACATAACGCTATGGAGCAACCACAGTTCGTTGTTGACAACCTGGGTCCATGACTTAATGGGGTCTGCGCCATACAATCAGCTCTTACGAGCTGGAATCAGGATTCGTCTGACCAGGCCACGGTTTTGCAGCGGTCTAGGGTCCAACCGATATGGACACAAACGCAATTTACGTGTGCAACAATAAGAATGCAGTGGGAATGAATTTACATCTGCTGGACGAATTTTATGAAAACAAACACTCGAAACCGACGTTTCGCGTAAGTCACATGCAACGAAAATCTGTAACGCAACCATCTGTATGTGGCGTGTTTATAATTATGTATTATTTATATTTTAGGACAAGTAATCTGTAAAAAAAACACTGCATGTCATAAAGAAAGCATGTAAACCGTCTGAGGGTGAATCACAACGATTCGAAACCGGTAACGGTAGCCTTTGAATAAAGGAACTAAAAGTAAATTTGTGGCTGGTTGCTGTCCTAATACCATCAACATTTGTCTTCAAATAACAGCCACGGTCTCCATCATATCATCATATGATATACAATATGTTCTTGAGCAAGGATATGTTATCGATATGACGTAGCACAATCATAACATCTGCGTACGCTCGTACCGAGAACGTTTCTCCTAATATTTTCCAGCCACATAATTGCTCAGCAATATGGCGAAGCAGAGGTTCTAAGGACAAGACAAAAAACGACTTGGAGAGGGGGCTACCCTGCGTTAAGCCCCGTCGAATGGTGATCTGGGGAGCAAATTGTCCATTCACTACGACAGATGCTTGAATACCAGTAAAAAGATTGGATGATACCTGACACGTAGTGCGATTGGGACCGGTTGCCTCGAGCACTCGCAATAAGAAACCGCGACTGACCCGGTCAAATGCCTTATTAAAATCAATAAAAAGCAAGTCCCCAGAGACGTAAGTCGCGGCATTCGATTAAGAAGTCAGAATGGTGCGCCTAGGCACGCAGATCTGGTGCACAGCAAGCATGTTCTCTAGCAGTATCGATAAACGCCTATTCACTGCCCGGGCGACAGTTTTGTCATCTAAATTAAGTAGTGTGATCTGGCGGAATTTATCAATGTCTGGACGTCCGGTTGTCTTCGGAATTAGAACGATTTTACTAACCTTGAAGGGGTCAGGAATCATCCTCCCCCCCCCCCCCCCGCCCCTCCTCGGATCACTGCTCATTTACTAGTGACGTAATGGTATCACCTATAAGAGGCCAAAAATGTACATAAAATTCTTTAGGAATACCCTCGACAAAAATGGTACAAATGACTGTAAGCACCATGGGACTTAACGTCAACAGTCCCCTAGACTTGTTGTTGCTGTTGTGGTCTTCAGTCCAGAAACTGGTTTGATGCAGCTCTCCATGCTACCCTAACCTGTGCAAGTTTCTTAATCTCCCAGTACCTACTGCAACATACATCCTATTGAATCTGCTTAATTTATTCATCTCTTGGTCTCCCTCTGCGATTTTTACCCTCCAAGCTGCTCTCCAGTACTAAAGTGATGATACCTTGATGCCTCAGAATATGTCCTACCAACCGATCCCTTCTTCTAGTCAAGCTGTTCCACAAATTTCTGTTCTCTCCAATTCTATTCAATACCTCCTCATTAGTTATGTGATCTACCCATCTAATCTTCAGCAATCTTCTGTAGCACCACATTTCGAAAACTTCTATTCTCTTCTTGTCTAAACTATTTATCGTCCATGTTTCACTTCCATACATGGTTACACTCCATACAAATACTTTCAGAAACCACTTCCTGACACTTAAATCTATACACGATGTTAACAAATTTCTCTTCTTCAGAAACGCTTTCCTTGCCATTGCCAGTCTACATTTTATATCCTCTCTACTTCGACCATCACCAGTTATTTTTCTGCCCAAATAGCAAAACTCCTTTACTACTTTAAGTGTCTCATTTCCTAATCTAATTCCCACAGCATCACCCGACTTAATTCGACTACATTCCATTATTCTCCTTGCGCTTTTGTTGATATTCATCTTATATCCTCCTTTCAAGATCATGTCCATTCTGTTCAGCTGCTCTGCCAGGTCCTTTCCTGTCTCTGACAGAATTACAATGTCATCGGCGAACCTCAAAGTTTTTATTTCTTCTCCATAGATTTTAATTCCTACTCCAAATTTTTATTTTGTTTCCTTTACTGCTAGCTCAATATACAGATTGAATAACATCGGGGAGAGGCTACAACCCTGTCTCACTCCCATCCTAGCTACTGCTTCCCTCGACTCTAATAACTGCCATGTGGTTTCTGTACAAATTGTAAATAGCCTTTCGCTCCCTGTATTAGAACTACTTAAACCTAACTAACCTAAGGACACCACACCCATACATGCCTGAGGTAGGATTCGAACCTGCGACCGTAGCAGCAGCGCGGTTCCGGGCTGAAGCGCCTAAAACCGCTCGGCCACAGCGGCCGGCTCGTCGAGTCACGGCGATTTTCGCTATGGTGAATCAACAATAAGGCGATATGTATGATCGCAAGTAAAGCCACTTAGAAAGTCATCATTTAATGCGGGAGTAGCCACGCAATCCAGGAAGGGAGCAAACCCATCAGGAACAGTTTTATCCATAGCAGGGACATCATAAAGGTAGGTAAAGTAATTATAAATCGCTCTGGACAGTAATCTCGAAGGAAGAATCCTTTGAGAGGGATGTGTTCAACATCCAGGGGAGGCCATACAGTTTTACTGGTTAAATTACAGCTACGGCACAGTGATCTGTGAGACAAGTGGGTATCACGTCTATCGCTAACAGCTGTCCACATAAAGAGTCAGAAAGATAAAAGCGACCGAGTCGGCTGCTGGAAGCAGCTGTAAAACGTATTTACCTTACGAGAGTGGGATATTGACAGGTGCACGCATCTCGCATTTGCGAAGAGCGCACCAAATTGTCTAGTTCCTTACTGAAATTAAAATTAGGGGTCTGATCCAAGGCCGTTATCAAGAACTCCGGCCTCAGTGGTATTCCTCCTCTGTAAAATAACGCAGTACCAGTAGATAGTTCAGGAGCCACATTAAAGAAAGCACAAAACTCAGGAATTAAAAAATGGTAAAATAACACTTCTTGCAAAAAATAGCACGTCTGCACTTGAAACGTAAATAAACTGTCGCAGCGCCGCTCGGAACTAATTCTATTCACATTTGAAGTAAGAAAGGTAAAGGCCTGCATTTATTTATTACCAGAACTGTGCAACTGCTCACTTGCAAAACCGTTAACAGTCCGTGGCGGTCAACGGATGAATCTGAATGTAAAGATTTGGATCCCTCTCTTCCACTCTCTTTCTGGGTTTCTTTTTTTTCTTTTCTTTTTCTTTTCTTTTCTTTTTTCGCGACGAAACGCACTCAGGTTGAAAACGCTGTTTGTTGCGGCTGTGGGAGGAGGGGGGGGGGGGGGGAGGAGGAAATTCATTATCAGGTACGGAGGATACACACTCACTCTTCCACAGGTGGGCAGTGCGGCTCCTGGGAATCAACGGAAACGAAAGATTACGGTACGTGTTTTACCGTCACCACATGTTCTGCTGGCGCATCTGGGCCGATCTGGTTCTGATCAGCAGCGGCTTGTCGCATGCTTTCCGGGGCGCAGAAGATGGGTGGGAATACGTTACAGACTCAGGGATGTCTGGTAAGTCCGTACAGAGCTCGGGAACATGTCTATCCTCATGCGATTCTGAAGAGGCGGTCTCGGTCTCTGCAGTCAAGTCGGAGGGACTGTTGGACTCTTTCGAATCCTGAACAGCAAACGACGTCTTATCATCCGGTCTAAATACCCCTCAGAAACTTGATTAGGCACATCGGCTGTCACTTGGGGAACCAGCAGTTAGCCTTTTACGTTGTTCATAAGTGGATTTTAAGACCGTGACACGACGCGGGCAATTTGTACATAGGTGTCCATTCTCATTACATATAAAACAGGTCCCGTCTTGTCCTGTGTAAATTATATGTACTCTGTATCCACACACATGCAAATGAGAGGGGATATTCTATTTGACCGCCATGTACACGGATCGAACTCCGCTATAAACTTTCAAACGATGTTGATCGGACCAGCGTTCCCGCAGTATATTCCGTATATCCCCAAACGGAAGCAGGACGGTCTTTAGGAAACTGTCATCACCTTCGGGTGGAAGATTAAACACCCTAACATTCGTATATTCTACCTCCGCGTTCGCCAGAATAAACATGCTATTAAAGTCATTTCCATGAGTGAAAGAGACTTCTTGTCCGTGCCGCAAAAGGAGTCTATCACCCTGAAGCGGGTCTGGAAACTTAACATAAAACACATACGATTCAGAATCTAAGTAAGCCGTGTGAACCTGTTCCTAAGTTACCTTGATCGTATCTTCAACTCAGTCATAAATTTCTAACGAACTAGACTGCACATGACGCATGGACTTGTCGAAACCAAAACCGACGATAGCTGTGCGTGGGAGGTTCCTGGAAGCCATGACGACATCACGGTGCAGGACAATGTCGGGTCATAATGGAATCACAAACACGAGACACCGAGAGACAAACAACGATGTGGCGCACACAACGACTCACATGAGATTGAGGACACACAAGAAAACTCTTGCAGCGTTACGTACGATAGAGGCGGGAACAGGAAAAACCTTCTCGCCCCGCGTGCGAAGCGGGAATGTAAGGCGAGCACAATGTTATGTGACCATATCTGGCTTATTCCCATGTCCTGAAAGCTTTAATCGTATCTATATTACCAACTGAAATTTAACTGTAGCCAATTATACCAAGAACGAAGCATTTTAATGGATCCTCAACATGCCGTTGCCTCCAAATGGCATACTAGTACACTAGTTACAATAATTCTTTTATCACGAATATGACGTTTCTCGTCATTATATTGCAACGAATCATACACTACAACAACGGGTTATTGAGACCTCTTCAGTTTGCTGTTGCTCAGAAACGGCACATATACATACGGGCTTCAAATGAAAGCCAATATGGTGCCTCACAACTCTGCACTAAAGGGAGACGGCGTGCATCTCATTGCTCATCATCCAAACGCCCGTTCCGAATATCTAACATGCTAGATATTGCTGTGCACGTTTGGAAAAACTTTCCAACGTGCTATTCCACACTATTACGTCAGAAACTCGGCACGCTCAGCCCTGGCTGACAGATTTCCCAGTGGAAATCCCAGTAAATCTCTCTAGACTCTACACACCGTTTCCTTTGTGTTACAAGCAAGGAAAGCGAGCTGGGCGCGGACCCAGTTGTCCGTCTCTTGGGGTGGATCACAAATACTAGCTTCGCACCTATTAAGAAGTCAGATTCTCTTCAAATTTTTCATTGTGATGAGGTCTGTAATACAATGAGATGACAAAAGTCATGAGATACCTTCTAATATCTTGCCAGACCTCCCTTTTCCCGCCGTAGTGGAGCAACTCGACGTGACATGGATTCAACAAGTCATTGGAAGCCCCCTGCATAAATATTGAGCCATGCTGCCTCTACAGCCGCCCATAATTGCGAAAGTGCTGCCGGTGCAAGCTTTTGTGCACGAACTCACCTCTCGATTACGTTCCATAAACGTTTGATGGGATTCAGACAGGCGATCTGTGTGGCCAAATCATTTGCTCAAATTGTCCAAAATGTCCTTCAAACAGTCACTAACAGTTATGGCCCACTGACAATTTCATCGTTGTCTGGGAACATGAAGCCCATAAATGGCTGCATATGGTCTTCAGGTAGCCGAAGACAACCATTACCAGTCACTGATCGGTTCAGTTGGACCAGACGATTCAGTCCATTCCATACAAACATAACGCTATGGAGCAACCACAGTTCGTTGTTGACAACCTGGGTCCATGACTTAATGGGGTCTGCGCCATACAATCAGCTCTTACGAGCTGGAATCAGGATTCGTCTGACCAGGCCACGGTTTTGCAGCGGTCTAGGGTCCAACCGATATGGACACAAACGCAGGAGAGGCGCTGCAGGCGATGTCCTGCTGTTAGCAGAGGCACTCGCGTCGGTCGTCTGCTGCCATAACCCACTAACGCCAAATTACGCCGCTCTGTTTTAACAGATATATTCATCGTACGTTCCACACTGATTTCTGCAGTTATTTCAAGCAGTGTTGCTTGTCTGGTAGCACTGACAGCTCGACACTAACGCCGCTACTCTCCGTCATTACGTGAATGCCGTCGGCCACTGCCTTGTCCGTGGTGAGAGGTATGCCTGAAATTTGGTGTCCTCGGCACACTATTGACACTGTGGATCTCGGAGTATTGAATTCCCTAACCATTTTCGAAATGGAATATCTCGTGCATTTAGCTCCAGCTACCATTCCACGTTCAATCTCTATTAATTCCAGTCGGGCGACCATAATCACGTCGGAAACCTTTTCACATAAATCACTTGAGTAATAATAACAGCTCTTCCAATGCACTGCCCTTTGATACCTTGTGTACACGATAGCGCCACCATCTGTACATGTGCATATCGTTATCCCATGAATTTTGTCACTGACTTGTAAGTTTGCAAAACAGAAAGTAAGACAAGAATTACATCCGTATCTTCATATTGGAGAGAAAATAATAAATTATCATTTTTGGTTCACCTGGCCAGTTAGCCGTGCAAGCTAACGCACGCGCTTCTGGAATGGGGAGCTGCACCTTCCCTGGTTCGAATCCGCCTAGTGAATTAACGACGATGGTTCTGTGTGCTGGCCAGCCTGGATGTGGGTTTTAGGCGGTTTTCCACATCACACTGGGTGAATACCGAACTGGTTGCCATGTTACTCCTCGGATACTCACTACAAAAACATTTAAAACATTTTCTCGCACTTGCAAACAGAATTTACTTTGTACGCATACATAATGGGTATCGTCCTGGGGAGTGAATAGGAGACTGTTAACCATCACTGTTTGGTCTCCTTTAACACTCAGCCAGCCAAACATTTTGGTTCATACTTCAGATTTCCACTATGTGATCAAAAGTACCTGGACACCCCCAAAAACATAGTTTCTCATATTAGTTGCGTTGTGCTGTCACCTACTGCCAGCTACTCCATATCAGCAACCTCAGTAGCCATCGTGAGAGAGCAGAGTGGGGGGGCTCGGCGGAACACACGGACTTCGAACATGTTCAGGTGATTGGGTGTCACTTGTGTCACACGTCTGTAGGCGAGATTTCCACACTCTAAAACATCCCTAGGTTCCCTGTTTCCAATGAGATAGTGAAAAGGAAACGTGAAGGGGCATGTACAGCACAAAAGTGTACAGGCCGACCTCGTCTGTTGACTGACAGAGACTGCCGACAGTTCAAATGGTTCAAATGGCTCTGAGCACTATGGGACTTGACATCTATGGTCATCAGTTCCCTAGAACTTAGAACTACTTAAACCTAACTAACCTAAGGACATCACACAACACCCAGCCATCACGAGGCAGAGAAAATCCCTGACTCCGCCGGGAATCGAACCCGGGAACCTGGGCATGGGAAGCGAGAACGCTACCGCACGACCACGAGATGCGGGCTGCCGACAGTTAAAGAGGGTCGTAATGTGTAATAGGCAGACATCTATCCAGACCATCACACAGGAATTCCAAACTGCATCAGGATCCACTGCAAGTACTATGACAGTTAGGTGGGAGATGAGAAAACTTGGATTTCATGGTCGATCGGCTGCTCATTAGCCGCACATGACGCGGGTAAATGCCAAACGACGCCTCGCTTGGTGTAAGGAGCGTAAATATTGGACGATTGAACAGTGGAAAACGTCGTGTGGAGTGACGAATCACGGTACACAATATGGCGATCCGATGACAGGGTGTTGGAACGGCGAATGACCGGTGAACGTCATCAGCCAGCGTGTGTAGTGCCAAAACTAAAATCCGGAGTCGGTAGTGTTATGGTGTGGTCGTGTTTTTCATGGAGGGGGCTTGCACCCGTTGTTGTTTTGCGTGTCACTATCACGGCACAGGCCTACGTTGATGTTTTAAGCACCTTCTTGCTTCCCACTGTTGAAGAGCATTTCGGGGACGGCGATTGAATCTTTCAACAGGATCTAGCACCTGTTCATAATGCAAGGCCTGTGGTGGAGTGGTTACACGACAATACCTTCCCTGCAAGAGATTAGCTTCCACACAATCCTGGTCTGAATCCTATAGAACACCTTTGGGATGTTTTGGAACGCCGACTTTGTGACAGGCTATAATTCTGTTAATTTTACTTTCATTCCTGAGGCACAAATTCTACAGTTTGTTATTTTCGAACTATTGTAGCTGGTGTGAGGAATGTGTAGTATGGTTATCGGTTCCAAGATTTTATTTTCGAACTATTGTAGCTGGTGTGAGGAATGTGTAGTATGGTTATCGGTTCCAAGGTTTTCTCATTTTAGCATTTTATTTTTTTGAGTTTGCTGCAACGTGTTTAAGGATTTTCAGTTTTGGAAATATTTTCTTCACTACCTTGGACAATAATGGCCTTTAAAGTGGATTAGTGAATTTGTCGTCCTATATAAACTATGTGATCAAAGGTATCCGGACACCTGACTGAAAGTGATTTACAAGTTCGTGGCACCCTGCATCCGTAATGCTGGAATTCAGTATGATGTTGGCCCACCATTAGCCCTCATGGCAACTTCCACTCTCGCAAGCTTACATTCAATCGGGTGCTGGAAGGTTTCTTTGGGAATGGCAGCCCATTCTTCAAGGAGTACTGCACTGATGAGAGGTATCAGTGTCAGTCGGTGAGGCCTGGCACGAGGTCGGCGTTCCAAAACATCCCAAAGGTGTTCTATAGGATTCAGTTCAGGACTCTGTGCATGCCAGTCCATTACAGGGATGTTATTGTCGTCTAAACACTCCGCCACAGGCCGTGCATTATGAACAGGTGCTCGATCGTGTTGAAAGATGCAATCGCCGTTCCCGAATTGCTCTTCAACAGTGGGAAGCAAGAAGGTGCTTAAAACATCAACGTAGGCCTGTGCTGTGATAGTGACACGCAAAACAACAACGGGTGCAAGCCCCCTCCATGAAAAACACGACCATACCATAACACCACCGCATCAAGATTGTACTGTTGGCACTACATACGCTGGTCAATGACGTTCACCGGGCATTCACCATACCAAAACCCAGCCATCGGATCGCCACATTGTGTACCGTTATTTGTGACTCCATACAAAGTTTTACCACTGTTCAGTCGTCCTTACGCCAAGCGAGGCGTCGTTTGGCATTTACCAGCGTGATGTGTGGCTTATAAGCAGCCGATCGACCATGAAATCCAAGTATTCTCACTTCCCACCTAATTGTCATAGTAAGTAGTTGCAGTGGATCCTGATGCAGTTTGGAATTCCTGTGTGATGGTCTAGATAGATGTTTGCCTATTACACATTACAACCCTCTTCAACTATCAGCAGTCTCTGTCAGCCAACAGACGAGGTCGGCCTGTACACTTTTGTGCTGTACGTGTCCCTTCACGTTTCCACTTCACTACCACATCGGAAACAGTGGGCCTAAGGATGATTAGGAGTGTGGAAACCTCGTGTACAGACGTATTACACAAACGACACCCAATCACCTGACCACATTCGAAGTCTGTGAGCTCACCACAGCACCCCATTCTGCTCTCTCACTATGTCTAATGACTGTTAAGGTGGCTGATATGGAGTACCTGGCAGTCGGTGGTAGCACAATGCGCCTAATTGAAAAACGTAATGTTTTTTGGGGTGTCCGGATACTTTTGATCACATAATCTAAGTGAAATCATTTGCCGATTCCAAGGTATGCAAGTTCTGCGTTTTTACAATGTGTGTTCACATTGATTCTCCGGTCTCGGAAACTGACATACGGCCGGGAGAGCGATGTGCTGCCCACATGGCCATCCGTATCCGCATACGGTGACGTCTATGAGCTGAGGATGACACGGCGGCCGGTCAGTACCGTTTTTGGGCCTTCATGGCCTGTTCGGGAGGAGTTATTTTAATGTTCTCAGCGATTTCTTTCAGTCTTTCCATTTCTCCTTTACTCTTTGTACTTCCGCGACAAATAGACTATTTATTGCACTAATGCAGAAGGTAACAGCGAAATAGAAATCCTACAACTTACTACTGCACATAATCACTGCAAAGACGTTGTAAAATAATGATTTGTGGAATCAGTAACTACAACTGACCTTTATTGAATTATTATTTACCATGGAAAGTGTGGAACTGATAATTTAGTCACCGATAGCAACCGTTCTATCATTCATAATTTTGGACGTTTTTGCAGCAGGTTTGTGCACTGAAATGTGATAGGATTTCGGGAACTGATCACCTATACACGGTGTTACAAAAACGTACGGCCAAACTTTCAGGAAACACTCCTCACACACACACAGAAAGAAAATATGTTATGTGGACATGTGTCCGGAAATGCTTACTTTCCGTGTTAGAGCTCATTTTATTACTTCTTTTCAAATCACATTAATCATGGAATAGAAACACACAGCAACAGAACGTACCAGCGTGACTTCAAACACTTTGTTACAGGACATGTTCAAAACGTCCTCCGTTAGCGAGGATACATGCATCCACCCTCCGTCGCATGGAATCCCTGATGCGCTGATGCAGCCCTGGAGAATGGCGTATTGTATCACAGCCGTCCACAGCACGAGCACGAAGAGTCTCTATATTTGGTACCGGGTTTGCGTAGACAAGAGCTTTCAAATGCCCCCATAAATGAAAGTCAAGAGGGTTGAGGTCAGGAGAGCGTGGAGGCCATGGAATTGGTCCGCCTCTACTAATCCATCGGTCACCGAATCTGTTGTTGAGAAGCGTACGAACGCTTCGACTGAAATGTGCAGGAGCTCCATCGTGCACGAACCACATGTTGTGTCGTACTAGCAAAGGCAAATGTTCTAACAGCACAGGTAAAGTATCCCATATGAAATCATAATAACGTGCTCCATTGAGCGTAGGTGGAAGAACGAAACTAAAATGAGCTCTAACATGGAAATTAAGCGTTTCCGGACACATGTCCACATAACATCTTTTCTTTATTTGTGTGTGAGGAATGTTTCCTGAAAGTTTGGCCGTACCTTTTTGTAACACCCTGTATACCGATTCCACACATTCGATAGTTCAACAACAAGATCACCTTTTAAGCAGGTTTGTCAAATGTAATAATATTTTTGCGATTGTAATTGCTCTCTCAGTTACCGCGAAACAGTAATATTGGAATCGCTAACTAGAATTGACCTCCTATCGAGGTCAATTCTAGTTGCCAATTCCAGCTATTCGATAGTTCATTAATTAGATAGTTTTTGCAGGACATGTGTTAAATATAATACAAATTCTGTACTTGTAATTGGTCTCAAACCTTCTCCGCAAAATTTAGTAATGTTGGACTCGGCAACTAGAATTGACCTCATATATTGATCAATTCTCAATTCTAGTTAACAGTTACAACTATTCGATGGTTCATTAAGTGGATTTTTTTTTCCAGTAGATATCTCAAATGTAGTAACATTTCTCCGCTTGTAGTTGCTCTCTGAATTACCGCGAAACAGTTGCAACAAACATTGGACTCGGTAACTAGAATTGACCTCCTATACAGGTCAATTCAAGTTACCGATTCCACCTATTCGGTGGTTTATTAATTACATTGTTTTTCCAGTTCGTTTGTTAAATATATCATTTCTGCACTCGTAACTGCGAAAACGTAACACTGGAATTAGTAATTAGAATTGACCTCATACAGGGTGTTTCAAAAATGACCGGTATATTTGAAACGGCAATACAAACTAAACGAGCAGCGATAGAAATACACCGTTTGTTGCAATATGCTTGGGACAACAGTACATTTTCAGGCGGACAAACTTTGGAAATTACAGTAGTTACAATTGTCAACAACAGATGACGCTGCGGTCTGGGAAACTCTATAGTACGATATTTCCACATATCCACCATGAGTAGCAATAATATGGCGTAGTTTCTGAATGAAATTACCCGAAACCTTTGACAACGTGTCTGGCGGAATGGCTTCACATGCAGCTGTTCAATTGTTTCTGGATTCTGGCGGTACACCTGGTCTTTCAAGTGTCCCCACAGAAAGAAGTCACAGGGGTTCATGTCTGGCGAATAGGGAGGCCAATCCACGCCGCCTCCTGTATGTTTCGGATAACCCAAAGCAATCACACCATCATCGAAATATTCATTCAGGAAATTAAAGACGTCGGCCGTGCGATGTGGCCGGACACCATCTTGCATAAACCACGAGGTGTTCGCAGTGCCGTCTAAGGCACTTTGTACCGACACGAATTCACGAAGAATGTCCAGATAGCGTGATGCAGTAATCGTTTCGGATCTGAAAAATGGGCCAATGATTCCTTTGGAAGAAATGGCGGCCCAGACCAGTACTTTTTGAGGATGCAGGGACGATGGGACTGCAACATGGGGCTTTTCGGTTCCCCATATGCGCCAGTTCTGTTTATTGACGAAGCCGTCCAGGTAATAATAAGCTTCTTCAGTAAACCAAATGCTGCCCACATGCATATCACCGTCATCAATCCTGTGCACTTTATCGTTAGCGAATGTCTCTCGTGCAGCAATGGTAGCGGCGCTGAGGGGTTGCCGCGTTTGAATTTTGTATGGATAGAGGTGTAAACTCTGGCGCATGAGACGATACGTGGACGTTGGCGTCATTTGGACCGCAGCTGCAACACGGCGAACGGAAATCCGAGGCCGCTGTTGGATCAGCTGCTGCACTAGTTGTGCGTTGCCCTCTGTGGTTGCCGTACGCGGTCGCCCTACCTTTCTAGCACATTCATCTGTCACGTTCCCAGTCCGTTGAAATTTTTCAAACAGATCCTTTATTGTATCGCTTTTCGGTCCTTTGGTTACATTAAACCTGCGTTGAAAACTTCGTCTTGTTGCAACAACACTGTGTTCTAGGCGGTGGAATTCCAACACCAGAAAAATCCTCTGTTCTAAGGAATAAACCATGTTGTCCACAGCACACTTGCAAGTTGTGAACAGCACACGCTTACAGCAGAAAGACGACGTACAGAATGGCGCACCCACAGACTGCGTTGTCTTCTATATCTTTCACATCACTTGCAGCGCCATCTGTTGTTGAAAATTGTAACTACTGTAATTTCGAAAGTTTGTCCGCCTGAAAATGTGCTGTTGTCCCAAGCATATTGCAACAAACAGTGTATTTCTATCGCTGCTCGTTTAGTTTTTATTGCCGTTTCAAATATACCGGTCATTTTTGAAACACCCTGTATATAGGTCAATTGCAGTTATCAGTTCCAATATTTGTTACTTTTTGTGGATTTTCCTTACTTGTGTATCTGCTTTTTTTTTTTTAGGATTTAGGGTGTTGGTTTCTCCATATTTCATGTTAGTAATTCCTATTTGTTATCATTCGCTTTATTTTTTCCGTTGTCCTATTGTAATTTAGTTTTTCCCAAACCCCAACTTTTATGCGCTTCTCTCGTTCAATAAATAACTAATATTAGAATTAATGAAATTTATAATAGTATGATTTCATCATGCGCTATACTATAATGCAGTTTAATGGTTCTCTGTGCCTCTCTAATTGCATAAGTTATGAAAATAATTCTAATCAGACAATTTTTTTCATCCTTATTCTTATTTATTTTATCTTCAACTCAATTATATGTAATTCGTGCCTAAATAATAATTGCGTTTGATGTCAGTGTAATTTTATCGCATGCTACGTTCGAGTGTTTTATAGTATGATCCTTTCCTTTCATAGATTGCCTCTCTGCACCAACTTTGCCTTAGGTATGACGCCATTGGTCAATGCTGATGAGTGGAATCGGACTCTAGAATTTACCTGACTCATCTAGAACATAACAGTAAACACATCGTCATGTACAACGCCTGTCTTTAAGTGCAACCAGGGGAACTAAATGATCGTCTCCTTGGTGCTTTCACTCTTACTAAACCAGTCCGCGACGAAACGTGCTACTCGTCTCTTGATCTTCCCAAAAATGCTCTTCATATTCTACTGGCAACCTTGTGCGTTAATGTGCGCCTGGCCTATTAAGGAGGTGCCTGCAATTCTCCACCGAACTGGAGTGGTCGATAACTCAGCAAGCAATACCGTCACATCTTCTGAGCCTCTGGTTTAAGCCCTCCACTTGGCGCCAAATTCTACAACAGCTTTCACACCTCGTGAGAGGCTAGCTGTCTTCACCAATTCAGGCACCCACCTGTAGGTACTGCAAACGTCCTCACAAAAGCTTGGATAAGTATTATTTTGGAAACAATGTTTTAATCTCATCTCTGTGCCGCTGACAGATTTAGTATTGGGTAATAAAGGTCATTTTTCCCCCTAGTGTTGTAGGTTTGGACCTCATGTTGTTCTTAAACTGTGATGGACTCTTTACGACAAATTTCATTAGCGAATATACTACATGCGTTGTGACGGCCCAGTTACTTACATGACGTCTGTGGGTGAGCACCACATATTATTTTACTGATCGCTTTTTAATATTTTCTTTCCTAATGGCGGGTTACACCAGAAAATTATTGCATAAGATATTAGTGAGTGGAATATATGCAAACAGGTGCACCCTGCTCTAAAGTGAGACAAATACTGAGAAGAAAATGATTATACAGATGTATGCAAATTTTAATGGAGATAAAACATTAATACTTCATAACATTTTTAATTTATTCAAAAATATGGTTATCATGTATTCTTTTGTTATTTTGTTGGGGGAGGTGACCCATAATTTTTACTGTTCTACGACCCCAACGAACCTAAATCCGCCACTGGTCACAACTCAAGGAATACGGTGTTTAGGTTTCGGTGAGCATCAGTTTTCCACAGTCATTAGGAGAACTCGGCGTAAGTAACGACAGTATTCAAAGTTTCCAGAATGAGATTTTCACTCTGCAGCGGAGTGTGCGCCGATATGAAACTTCCTGGCAGATTACAACTGTGTGCCCGACCGAGACTCGAACTCGGGACCTTTGCCTTTCGCGGCCAAGTGCTCTACCATCTGAGCTACCGAAGCACTACTCACGTCAGGTAGGAGACGAGGTACTGGCAGAAGTAAAGCTGTGAGTACCGGGCGTGAGTCGTGCTTCGGTAGCTCAGATCGTAGAGCACTTGCCCGCGAAAGGCAAAGGTCCCGAGTTCGAGTCTCAGTTTTAATCTGCCAGGAAGTTTCAGTATTCAAAGTATTTCCAACACAATTAACCTCTGTATTCGACACTTTACTAAGTTTCATCCAATCAATCACAGATGGTAGGAATGTACCTGTGGCTGGTCTCACTGACGATGCATCTACTCTGTTGAAATTAGTAGTCCTAAAAGTAGTTAACTATATCCATGTAATCATTCCGCTCGCAGACAGATGGAGAAACACATTTTTCATTCAGAAAGAGCTGCGGTGTTGCACGTTTTACAAGTAAGCAAAGTTTTCTGCGTCGTTGAGACTTTAAACACCTTCACAGCATTTGTCATGTATTAATCGCCCACATTTTCGGCACTTCACTTCATGCTTTCACGATCATTTGCTTCTAAACTACGATAAAGACGTCTTCCGTGTACGTTTAGAGACATCTTCTAACAGCTTCAATTGCCAAAACTTTCTTGCATCAGATGGATTTACGCTTTCCGTGAGTGACTTTCCTACAGCCATGTTATTCAAATAAGTAATGACAAATAATCCACAACTCCAACCACCTTTTTGCCTTGACTGTTCCATTTGAACCAACTTAAAGTCCCTGTACGTCACTTTATCGTACACAGACAAGTAATTCCACGACCTACAAAAGTTTTTGAACATTGGCAGGCAATCTTCACCGTTCCCACTTTGCTGTAACAAGGAATCCCAACACATTGCTTCTTTTAACTTGGCGCTGACAACAAACAGGCACCAGCTATTGCCACTTACGTGTATTGGAATGAAAAACCTTTCAAAATCGTTGAGATTCTTCCGAGATATAGGACTGTTTTTACAATTTCTTCCTTTCCAAATGCTGTCTCCTGTCTGAGAACCAATGTAGAAATCTTTCTCATTACCCTGAAAAATAACTCCTCCACAACAGTCTATAACAATATTTTTCAGCCAGTTGTTATCGAAGAGATTTGCGGTCCTCACTTCACAAGAACAGTTCTTTCTGCGACTCAACCGTCACCGAAAACACTCAACAATAAAATCAACATCGCATCTTTCTTCATAGTGAGCTAGATGTTTGACCTTTGCCAGAACTCCTTTGCAATTGACCCACGACTATTTTCAAATTTATTCCGTCCTTTCTTCCGTAGTACCACGACCAGGTAATCGTCGTTCTCCAAATCACGATCACAAAAAGCTTCAGATGTGACTTTCTGCAAAACACAATTTCCGTATATCTTGCATGTCGCCACTCAAAGCAAAATTAAAAAGGTGTAAATTAAAGATACAACTACTTTGGAGCGACAACTCTAAGAAAACTTTTCATCCTTTTTCTCTCGGCACCTCTGAGAGCATATAATTGTTTATCCTGATTTGAGTCGATTACATCAGTTGCAGTCACATAAACACGGGCAATTACGTTGTTAAGAGCGCAGCCGAGCTTGGAAGTCGTACAGTTGCTATATTTGCACTTTCCATAGCAAACATAATTGAAAAATGAATTGTGTTGTGGCTTCTTTCGTGCAGTCCTTTGAAACGCTTGTGAGGGCGAGAGGGTATTTTCAGCTCAGTATGCTTGAGTCTAAGGCCCATCAAGAACACTATGAATTTTGTGCGTACTTTGAAGACCACAGGTAACAGATTCTAAACCCTCGATGCCTACTTGATTATTAAATGACGCCGACTGATTTTCTGGTTAGTCACTTTAATGCAAGACACTGCATTTACTTCCTGTACGTGACCTTTCACCTTTTGTTGTATTCCACCAGTATCTCTCTGTCGCCATTTATGAAGTCGACGCTCAATTACCTTCTAGCAGAACGCTTGGCAATACTGGGGACTAATTCAATGACAGAGAGGGCTCCAAAATAATCGAAGTCAACGTCTTCAAGGCTCACACTTCGTATTTTGTTCAGCTGTGCGATATGAAATGCGGAAAAGTCAACGCCCGAAAATCCTTTGAAAGGCATTACGTTGTAGTAGCACAGTTTAAAACCACCAACCTACACTGGAAAAATGTCAAACCGAAAACAAACAGCACATGCAGTGGCGGCACACAAGCACATGACCACGGTGAAAATTGAGGCCTCTATACGGTTCAAGGTATAGTGTGTTCCGCTCTGGGAATTGACACGCTCCACCTGATAGAACATTATGAAAGCCAAAATAACTTGCCTATTTCCGGAGTAGCAGTGAATGAGAAACTAATTGCTCATGCAGGCTGCACATGAAAAAACTATATTGAGAGGAGCCATCGGATGCGACGGAAGAGTATTAGGAGCTACATAACCTCCGTCAGTAATTACATCTATAGCTACATGACTAGTGAGCAGTTCATACTTAAGTGCCTGGCAGAGGGTTCTTCGGACTACCTTAAGACTATTTCTCTACAGTCCCAGTCTCTGTCAGAGTGTGGAAAAGTGTACACGTAAATCTATCTGTGCATTCTCTGATTTCTCTTATTGTATTATGAGGGTCAGTTCGCCTTATGTAGGTTGGCAACAAAATATTTTCACATTCAAAGGAGAAACTTTGTGATCGAAATTTCGTGAAAAGACTGCGCCGCAACGAAAGACATCTTTGTTTTAATGACTGCCATCCCAGCTCGCCTATTATATCAATGACTCTCTCTCCCCTATTTCGTGATAATGCCCTTCTTTGAACGTTTTCGATGTCCTCCGTCAATTTTATCTGGTAAGGATAACCACACAGCACGACAGTACTCTAGCAGAGGACGAATAAGCGTAATGTTGGCAGTATCTTTAGTCTTTGCTTTGCCTTTCCCAGAACATTATCTATGAGATTGTTCCAATTTCAGTTGTTTATAATTCCAGTGCCTGGGTATTTAGTCGAAATGACAACCTTTAAATTTTTATGATTTATCGTGTAATCTAAATTTAACGGATTTCTTATTGTAATCGTGTGGATGACTTCATATTTTTCCTATCCATTATTTAGGGTCAACTGCCACTTTCCGCGCCATACAGATCTCGTGTCTTAGTCATTTTGCAATTGGATTTGTTTTTCTGATTTTACTAGACGGTAAATGACAGCATTATCTGCAAACACTCTAAAGAGGGCTGCCCAGATTGTCTTCTAAATCTTTTATGTAGATTAGGAATAGCAGAGGGCCTGTAACACTTCCCTTGGGAATGCCGTTCTGTTGTACTCCATGATTTTCCGTCGATTTCTATGTACTGTGACCTTCTTGACAGGAAGTCACGAATCAAGTCGTACAACTGAGCAATTTCTCCATAGGAAAGCAATTTCATTAGAAAGCTCTTGTGAGGAACGGTGTAAAAATCCGCCTGGAAATATCGAATCAATCTGATATCCTCTAGCTTTCTTTTTGAGGGGGGGGGGGCTGCCTTGAGCAAAACACAGATTTGTCTTATTCCTCACGCCTGCTTTTAGCTGAAGTTATAGCATCATCAGTGGGCTTTAATTTTGTGCCATTAAAAAGTAATAACGCTCTTTACTATTTGTACAGATATTAAATGAGTTTTTAAAACAGTATTTACAAATTTGAAAACCAGTTTTTTATGTATACATTGGTACCACATGCTGTGGTTTTCCTGGGTTTTTATAGGTTTTGGCTGAGCGCTTCAGTCTGGAACCGCGCGACCGCTACGGTCGCAGATCCGCGCATGGATGTATGTGATGTCCTTAGGTTAGTTAGGTTTAAGTAGTTCTAAGTTCTAGGGGACTGATGACCTCAAATGTTAAGTCCCATAGTGCTCACAGCCATTTTTGTGTGTTTTATAGCGCTTGTTTTCTCTCACAGTTTGTCATCTGCAACCATATGTAGAACTTAATGTAGAAAGTTATTTACTTCGACATTCTACGAATGGAAATATTATGGTTAGGCCTGACATTAATTCCGTCTGGACGATTGTGTGTGCGTGTGCGCGTACACACACACACACACACACACACACACACACACACACACACACACACACACACACACACACACACACACATCTTCCACGCAGAATTAGTTAATGTCAGACCTAACAATAACATTCTCACTCGTAAAATTTCGAAGTAAACTCTTCTACATTAAGTACTATATATGGTTGCAAATGACAAACCGTGAAAGAAAACAAGCACTACAAAAAACAAAAACACATGTGGTAACATGGTATACATACAAAACTTCGCCTGTTTTCAATTTTGTAAATACTGTCTTAATAACTCAAATTTATGTCTACAAAAAGTGAAGAGCGTTTTTCTTTTTTAATAGCGAGAAAATAAAAGGCCATTGATGATGTGACATCAGTGAAACACGTATGGGAAATAAAAGAAAGCGGACCCCTCCAAAAACAAATTTATTAGTTAAGCAGACATGGACAGAAAAGCTACAAACTCAAGATGATTTAGATTCTCCGTCTATAGCGCTTGTCACTACGTGCGAATAAATAGCTAGTTGTCTTTCACCAGAATGACATTTCGTGTATCAATCGACCGTTACCTTCGAGGTAATTCATAATGTTCAAACACAATATGTGTTTAAAAATCTTATTGCAAATCGATGTTAGTATTTGGGTCTGCAATTTGTTGGATTACTTCTACTTCCTTTCTTGAGTATTGATGTGGCCTGTGCTAGTTTCCAGTCTTTTGGTACGGATCTTTCGTCGAGCAAGCAGTTATATACGAGGGTTGGAACTTAAATAGTAGCAACTATTTATTCACAAACGATACAAAAGTTACATGTTTGCACCCATTACTGTCCTTCAAAGTAGGCACCAGCGTTGTGCAGAACCCGTTGCCAGCTATGTGGAAGGCGTAGTATACCGTTAGCACAGTCTGTTCTGTTGATGGTGCGAATGGAACGGTCTACTGACTGTCGAATCTCTGGAACAGTTCTGAGGCGAATGCCACGAAGCCAAAACTGAAATGCCAATCCAACGAATGGTGTCGTTAGGTGTCATTATGCGGTCACCGCGAAATTCTGAAGTGCGTCAGAGCCCCAGTATGGTGAAAGTTACGGTGATTCTCGTGTACGACTGTGACGGTGTTAACCTAACGCATCATGTTCTTCCAGGGCAGACCGTCAATGCGCAGTATTGCTGTTCGTTTTTGGAGCATCACCTGCGACCAGCTTTGCGAAAGAAGCGGCGACACTTTCTGCGCAACAAACCCATCATTTTTCAAGACTATGCGCGGGCGCATACAGCGCAACCCGTGGCTGCTCTGTTCGGTCGATGGGGCTGGGAAGTACTGTACCATCCACCATACTTCCCGGATTTAAATCTTGTGATTTGATTTGATTCCTAATACGAAGGAACAACTTCGTGGCATTCGCTTCAGAACTGTTCCAGAGATTCGACAGGCAGTACACAGCTCCATTCGCACCATCAACAGAACAGGCTCTGCTAACGGTATACTAAACTTTCCACATCGCTGACAACGGGTTCTACACAACGCTGCTGACTACTTTGAAGGACAGTAACGAGTGCAAACATTTAACTCTTTTTGTATCGGTTGTGAATAAATAGTTGCTATTATTTAAGCTCCAACCCTCGTACGATAGTTAAGTATGGGGCTATTTTCTCAGCATACTCTGAAAGGAACCTCATTGGTATGCCATATGGGCCGGAAAACTTGTCTTTTTTTAAGTGCTTTAAGCTGCTTCACCACATCGAGTAAATCTACTTCTAAGTTACTCATGTTGGCAGCTGTTCTCGATTCGAATTCTGGATTATTTATTTCATTTTCTTTGGTGAAGGAATTTCGGATTAAAAGTTTGAAATTACTACAGTGACACTGTCTGTGACTATTTTGGAATTAAGAACAGAGATAACCAAGAACAATTTTCAGCAACGTATTCAGTTACAACAAATAGTAATACAGCTAAATAATATCGTTTAATTCTGGGTATTAATTTGCACCCTAAATGATTCACTAACTATTTCTGTATTTGTGCTGTTAATTTTCTTACATTACCCTTAATTAATGTCACGCCTTAATTTTGATAATTATCAACACATCCAATAACTTTTATTTTGCTGTATTACTATGTTGTAACTGAATATGTTTCCGAAAATTGTTGGTTATCTCTGTTCTTAATTACAAATTAAAAAGTCACAGACAGTATCATTGTAGTAATTTCAAAATTAGTTGTGGTTTCGTGTGGTGACATTCTAATTTTTAAGCTTTTTTCTCTGCTGGCTGCGTAGGCACTGCAGGTAATCCCCCTGTTTACACTCTGAACTGTACGATCTACTGATAACATTTCATCCTTTACAGTCCGTTGCTTTCGCTGATTTAGAAAGAGTGTTAAATAATTCATACACATTACTAATGCATCCAGAATTATCTCTTAAACATCCAATATTCCTTCTAGATTCCCAAACATCTGTAATCTCTTCTTCAGCGACAGTGGGACGCATGAAGTTCTGGTCTTGCCGGACTTACGCTGATTGCCAGAATTCTGGATCCTTTCTCCGCCACAGGGAAGTTAAACGTTAACAAAACCCCATCAGCAAGCCGCCAGGAAGTAAGCTGCGAAGACGGCATTGCAATTCCAGTACTTGTCGGGCATTAAGAAGAACTTACCCATCTTCTATAAATAAGGAGTGAACTGCGTATATTCACTGTCGCAATATCCCACTAGCAGCATCCAGAGAACACTCACGTGACAGATTGCCACGGAGTTATTCATCTCCGAAAGTAGCTACCGAAAGCGTCCATCGCGTACTTTCTACCATATTGCGTTGGCGGTATCTCCTAATCGGACCGTTAATATGACATGGTGTTACATAAGTGAAGGACTGTTCTCTGGATGCTGCAAGTGGTATATTGCGACGGCAGATATTTATCGAGTTCCTCATCTCCGAATGTAGAGGTCGAGAAAGCGCATCGCGAATTTTCTGCAATATTCGGTTATCAGTACGTTGATTGGTTGGTTTAAAGTGGAGGGAAGGGACCAAACTACAAGGTCATCGGTCCCTTGTTCCCAAAACCTACAAGGTCATCGGTCCCTTGTTCCCCCCAAAGAGAGAGAGAGAGAGAGAGAGAGAGAGAGAGAGAGAGAGAGAGAGATATTAAAACCACCATAAAAGCACTAGGGTGGAGGCAGTTAAAAGTCTGCCACAGAGCGGATAAAAGTGGGCAGTGAAGCAAGAGCTGGACGGCTGTCATTCGGGAGCCACAGCGAGGTGGGCCCTCGTGACGGAGTAGGTAACCATGCATTAGCCACGTATGGCCAATGCGGAACTGGCAGAGGATAACCGACTCTGCTGCGAGAGGCCTGCATGGAAGACTTCCACACATTCATAGTCTCCTTAATGACACGCAGTTTGTTGTGCGCGCTGTTATGCCATTCCCTCTCCCAAAGCCGGAAAACCCTGCGGTGAGACAGAACACAGCTTCGGAGATGCCTATCTCCAGAAGGGGTTTCCGCGTCGCCTGTTACCATGTTCGTTGTCAGGGATTCCGACGTGTCCTGGGATCCACACAAACACCACCGAACGGCGGGACTGTTCCAGGGCATGCATGGATTCCTGAATGGCCGCTACCAGGATGGTAGCGAGGGTAGCACTGGTCGATAGCTTGTAGGCTGCTCAATGAGTCAGTACACAGGAGAAATGACTCGCCAGGGCATGAGCGGACGTACTCAAGAGCACGAGATATGGCCGCCAGCTCTGCAGTGAAAACACTGCAGCCAACTGGCAAGGAGTGCTACTCAACATGTCCTCCATGAACATATGCGAAGCCTACATGACCATCAGCCATTGAGCCATCGGTGTAAACCACTTCTAGCAACGAACACGTCAAGAATCGAGAATAAGTGACAGTGGAGAGCGGCAGGGTTAACAGAGCCCTTAAGGCTGTGCAACAGGTCCAGACGAAGCTGCGGCCAAGACGTACACTATGGAGGCGTACGTGAACGGACCGCAAGTAGAGGTGGTAAAGGGAAGGGCTCTAGTTGGGAGAGAAGGGACCCACACGAACCGCAATCTTTAGCCCCGATCTGGGCCGCCGGTGCCCGAGATGGACTGCCGCGAGCGGGAAAAGGAGACCGTAATTCTGATGCTCAGGGGAACTATGAATGTGTGCTGCGTAACTGGCGTGCATTTGAGTACGTCTGAGCTGCAGTGGAGGCACATCAGCCTCCTCCAGTACACTGATCACCGGACTCGTCCTACAAGCTCCTGGCGCTAATTGAACCCCATTGTGGTGCACAGGGTCGAGTAAAAGCAATGCTGAAGGCGCTGACAGACAAACCACACTCTCATAGTCAATTCGGAATTGGACAAGGGCAAGGGCTCACGCAATCAGGTTTGCCAACTGGTAAAGGCTGTTCAGATGGCAGACTTAATGGAAACAAGATTATCAGTGGTAGAACGACCCTAGCGGAAGCCACCTTGACACGGAGCCAGCAAGCCACATGATTCCAGGACCCAACCCAACTGCCGACACACCGTACGTTCCAGCAGCTTACAAAGAACATTGGCGAGGCTCAAGGGCCAATAGTTATTCACATCAAGTGGGTTTATACCGGGTTTGAGCACCGGAATTAGCGGGCTCTCCCGCCATTGGGATGGAAAGACACCATCGCACCAGATCCGGTTGAAGATGACGAGAAGATGTCGCTTGTAGTCAGATGAGAGATGTTTAATCATCTGGCTGTGGATGTTATCAGGCCCAGCAGCAGTGTCGGGGCAATGTGCATGGCCACTCTGTAAATGGGGTGTTATAGGATTCACTGAAGGATTGAACGAATGAGAGGATGTTCCCTTCCAGCGGCTGAGTGTGCACAAGGCTCAGGGATAATTCTCTGAAGCAGGTGCTCTGCAATTGCGTTTGCATCATTACATAACTCGCCTTATATGGAAACACAAGGGACAGCTGTTGGGGCCTGGTACCCAAAAAGACATTTGATCTTTGCCCAGACTTGGGAAGGTGACGTGTGGCACCCAATGGTGGAGACTTATCTCTCCAAACACTCCTTCCCTGTAGCAAACACTGGCAGGGAGCCGTTTCAAGGCTATGGGGTGCTCCAGGGAAGGGTGCCGCTGTAGAGCTCGCCAACACTCCTGGATTGCTTCAACAATTTCCGGCGACCACCAACGGACTGCCTTACACCTCGGGCACCCTAAAGAGCGAGGGATCACGTTTTCTGCTGCAGAAACAATTGTGCTAGTCACCTGCTCAACCATTACATAGATTTTACCATGTTGGGGAGATTCAACAGTGACAGCAGAGGTGAAACTTCCCAGTCCACTTTGTTCAAAGCCCATCTAGGCAGGCATCTGTGTGCCTGACACTAGGGCAGTGACAGGAAGAATGGGAAGTGGTCACCACCACACAGGTCGTCATGTGTTCTCAAGTGGATAGATGGGAGAAGTCTGGGGCTGTAAAATGACAAATCAATGGCCAAGTAACTACCATAAACCACAATGAAATATGTGGTGGCCCCAGTATTTAAGAGGCAGAGGTCGAATTGCAACAGTAAAGTTTCGACGTCTCCGCCTCGGCCAGTTAACATGGTACCACCTCACAAGGGTTTATGGGCATTAAAATGAAGTAGGAAAGCTTTATGGAGTTTATCAATCTGTGCAGCTAATACATTCAGGGGTACTGCACCATCTGGAGGAAGATATACACTGCATACAGTTATTTCCTGTGTCGTTCTTATTCTCATCACCACAGCTCCAAAAGGGGGTTTGAAGGGGCACAGGTTCACTACAGACACACACAAATGCGAACTCTACCTGACAATCTATTTTAGTCACTATGGTTTCTCTAATATCCCTTACAGCTGCGGAGGGCAATGCAGATAGCACATTTAAGGCTTAACAATTGCCGTAGCTCAGGCAGGCGGCGGAAAAAACCGCTGCAAGTCCATTGGAGGTTGACATAATGATATTGGGAAGGCATGGAACATTAAATGAGCAGTTTACACCTCACAGTCACCTGCTACCACCAATTTATTGCCTGAGCAGTCTATATCCATTGCGTGTGAAGGTCCAGCGAGATCCACGTCCTCAGCAGACACCAAAATCTCCATCCCATCCTCAGCCACAGAGCTTGTAGGTAGGGGGTGCCACTACAAGTTCCTTGGTCTTAGGAGTTTTCTTTTGAATTTCTGTCGCTGCTCCTTGGGTTTCCCTGGCTGGGAGGACTTCACTGGCTAAGGGTCCTGGACTGAGAATGAGCACGAAGCCCTATGACCAGCTGCTTTTGGGCTCTTCAGCCACTGGTGGGTCCAGTCTTTCCCACTAGAAGAAACCTGGGAAGGGAGTGACCCAAGGGACCCCTTCCTAGCGAGATAAGCCGAAGAAGACTTACGCACCTCCAGCTTAGAAGTGGGGACGGATGTCCCAGATGGTTGGGTGTAGGGGGGACGGGGTGGGGGGTGTTGCTCCCGAAGAAAGTGGTGCAGGAGCAATAGGGAGGAAATGACCCACACCATCAAGGAGCAGCTGTAGTCTTCCAGCTCTGAGAGGCGAGCTGGGTTGGCAGAGCTGATGGTGCCAGAACTGTTGTAGCAGTGGCATAAGATCATGTCATACGCACAGGATGCAGGCGTTCTGATTTTCTCTTAACCTCAGTGTAGGTCAGTTGGTCCTTTCTTTCTGGAGAATCCTGCACTCAGGCAAACAAAGGGAATGGTGCTCTCCGCAGTTGACACAGATGGGAGGCGGGGCACACGGAATATTGGGATGTGATGGGCGTCCGCAAACACTGCATGTGACACTGCAGGTACAGAAGGAAGACATGGCCGAACTTCCAGCACAGCATCGTGGGAGGGATATAGGGTTTTACACCACACTGGTAGACCATCATCTTGACCTTCTTGGGCAATGTATTCACCATCAAAGGCCAATATGAAGGCACCGGTGACAACCTGATTATCCTTCGGACCCCAGTGGACACGCCGGATGAAATGTACACCTCGCTGCTAGAAATTTGCATGCATCTCACCATTTGACTGCAAAAGAAGGTCTCTAAGCTCTTATGGGCCGTGATGGTTACAGAAATATCCTCCAGATTGTCACAAGTGAGTAACTCCTGTGACTGGGCGGAGGATGCTGTTTTGATCGAGACTGACCCAGATCTCATTTTGGACAAGCCCTCCACCTCCCCAAACTTGTCCTCTAAATGCTCAACAAAAAAACTAAGGCTTTGTCATGAGAGATTCGCCATCAGCTCTCAAACATACAAGGTACCGCGGCAAAATAAGATCCGCTGCCATCCTTTGCCTGACGTTCCTCCCATGGTGTGGCCAGGGAGGGAGACAATTTGGGGTCATACTTCTATGCGTTTAATCGAGCTCGTGATCGGTTAAGAGACTGCTGGTGTTTTACCACCAGCAACAGATGATTTACTACACTTCACTGTGTGTCATCTGCTCTGAAGCCACCCACTCCAACCAGGGGCCCTCCCCACGGATGCCACCCAGCCACAGCAAAGGCCACCTGGCAGGATGGCCATTGCCGGGAGTCCTGATGCCCCAGAGGGATGGGTATCTACCCCTTGGCACACATGGGGAGTTAATGGCACAGGCATCAGCAAAGCGATCCCTGTGTGGTCAGTGGGGCTACAACCAACAGGGCACATGGCAGCTCCACCACAACGGACTGGCTACGGTGCTGGTTATCAGGTGCAAAGAAGTCCATGGTCATTGTCAACGCAGAAATCAACAGTGCACAGACCATGGAGGTAAACGCACCCAGGAAGGTGTCCTTGCCCAAGAGATGGAGAATTGGCAGGACTGCAATGAGACGACGAGAAAGTGGGCTAAAGATCTCAATGCACAATGGACACGATGCACCTTGTAAGGGGCCCTTCCCCAATTGGCTCACTCTTTGGGAAAATTTTGAAGAATGGAGGTCAAACCCTACAGGGGACCATCACAAAGGTGGAAACGTGTGAAACTCCGCAGGAATACCTTAAGCCTATTCGAACACCCAGAACTGCAGGGGGCGGGCAATTCTGTGGATAACTGCGACAGAGCACAAAGTCGTTAACGAAAAGGGAGCCGGAGACACTTGGCAGGAGACAG
Source organism: Schistocerca gregaria (assembly GCF_023897955.1). Classification (NCBI taxonomy): domain Eukaryota; kingdom Metazoa; phylum Arthropoda; class Insecta; order Orthoptera; family Acrididae; genus Schistocerca; species Schistocerca gregaria. The sequence continues at coordinate 832,263,613 of NC_064931.1, forward strand.
TGCATACCAGTGTTAATGGCTATAGGAAAGAAGATGCTCACTACGGGATCTTGAGGCACTGCATTATCTGTATAGTTTCTGAAAAGGTCATCCATACATACCTTGAAACTGAGCGTTTTAAAAATTCCTGAAGGAAATTGGGCAGGCAATTTCAGCTGCCCCACATGTATAGAGTACAGAGAATACCAGTCCTCCAGCAGGTTAAGTAGGCTTTCTCCAAATTAAAAACAAGGTGTGTCTTATTTCCACAGAAAACCATTCACGGAATGGGTTGGCGAAGTGACGAGATGGTCGACTGCAGAATAGTGTGCACAAAATCCACATAGTACAGTCGTTATCAGATTGCTAGACTCTAAAACACCATACCAGCTGGCCATGAATCACACAAGCCATCACTTTGCAAACAAAGCTGGTGAGAGAAATGGGGTGTTAGCTAGAAGGAAGGTCTGTCCTTACCAGGCTTAGGTATAGGTATGACAGTGGCTTTACGACAGCATCTGAGAAATGTGCCTTCTGCCCAAATGCGATTGTACGCACGAAGCAGAAAGTGCTTACACACAAGAGAAAGTTGCTGCAATATCTGAATGTTAACTTCATCTGATCCTGGAACAGAAGACTGGGATGAGGTGAGGATGGTCGTAGTAAAGGGGAAAGTGTAGCATTCACGAGTCTGAGGAAAAGCATACCACCAGAGCTACCTCCACTCGTTTCCAATGGAGGAGCACAGGGTGTTAGTGGATTGAACTCAAAATCTCCAGAAAATAGCAGCACAAGGTGTTGGCGGTCCCCAATGACAGCACCTGCTACTGTCAGGCTGGAAATTGGAGAATGAAACTTGGTCACAGAGAGTCAATAAAGGTTGCCTCATAGGACAGAGGGTGTGAAACTGTTGAAAGAACTAGTAAAGGAAATCCAGATAACTTTACTGGTATACAACAGATGCAACAACACTGCGCACACAACTCTTATTAATGAATACAATTTACAATCACAGGATAATATGCAAAAATGCACAGAGCACACCTTCGTATCATGGCACACCTCAGTCCACCAGTTGATCAGAACATTGCACAGTAAGCAAGTGAGAGGTATAGAACATTCTGCAGTGGTTAACGCTCTTAAGGTACTCTGCCTGGTCATCACAACTGGAGAAATGTTTGTCAAAAGTCACTAGGGAGGAGTAAATATTTTTTCTCTATATGGGCGGTTAGAAGTAAAGGGATTTGATATTATGGCAACCTTTTCAGTAATTGCTGACCCAACTCTCCAGTAGAAAGTAGTACTGCTCAGTGAGATAACTGTTGGCCTCCAGTAAACTAAGGGCTAATAACAGACTATATTGAAATTTAGGTACGTAAATCCTTAACTTCTTAGTACACTCACCTCACCCAAAGTGGAATGTCAGTCTAGAGTAATTTATCACTGTAATCATTATCCCACATGGTGGCTATATCCCACAGCACTGACAAAGTCAAACAGTTATCATACTACTTGTCTTAAAGCCATTGACAGTACGCAGTTCAGTACCTGAACATTTGCACCTTACATCAGTCACTATGAGCCCTGCTTCACCATAGGCTAGTTGAGACATCACTGCTGTTTTGGGCAAAGGGAATTTGACGGTATCCAATGCAGATACACAGCACTGTGTTTCCAAGCACAATGTTGGATAAAATATAGTGGTACAGGCGAGTCCAGTAGGATTGGAGAAGCTTGGGGAAACGAAGTAGTTGTGCAACACCAAAAGCAGTACAATGTACCAACTTAAATGTTGTGTTTCTACCAAGTGACGTGATTTGGCAGTGCCTGGAGAGGAGGGGGGCATACTAAAAATCAAACTGTCAGCTGTTGAGGACAAGCAGTCAACTATACCAATTAGTGTTTGCTCAGGAAAATAAATATTATGGTTGGTAGAATGTAATAATTTCCAATGGGTCAGTATTTTCCACAGCAAATGATGGTCCATTATATGTATATAGCCTGTGTGATCCCAACCCTACATCAATGTCACTTCACAGTGGCTATGACAGTTTGGTGCTGAATATGTTCCTGTGGACATTGGTTGGCTTGAAACAATAGATGGCTGACTTCATCCTGCTCAATATATTCATTACGGATGTTTTAGTTTTATCAGTGCAACAACACTACCCTAAGGGACTGATCTGTTCCAATGAAGGTCACTCACCAATACACATCAGCTATGATCATCTGTAGTACAACAAAAATTTATCTTCAAATGGCTTCCTCTTTCATCAAACTCAGTCAGGAAACATGGCTAGAGATATAAAGACCTGACCTTGGACCAATAATTAGATACAAGTTTTGGAACACCACCTCGGCGATCTGGGACGAGGAGGCTGGAAATGCCTCCTCTAAAAATGCAGATTGTCAATGTGAAAGGGCTTTAGGCAAGGTGTTAACTAATAAATCATATTGTGTGTCCTTTTGACACCTGGAAAGGTGTTAAGGACCTGTAACTGTTCATTGTTGATTTCATGTCTTATACAGATTCAATAAATAGTAACACACGAACAAAATATCTACTGCTTATATTCAGTTATTTCTTATTGCTGTTCAGCTCGATTCCACCTCAATTACAAGTGCCTTTTTCATCTCTCAAATCCTAGGAATGACACTGGGCAGGTTTTGTTGCACTTCTAGAGGGTATGCTCTTCTTCCCGAATGTCAGTAACTTCCTCAATTACACTTGCAACTGAAAGTGTCCTTTGTTTTTATGAGCAGTAATACAGAGTATGTGATTGGCTCCTGAGTAACAACTGCCAGTTGAAATTTCAGCAACTGATACATTTTATGCTCTCAAGCATACATTGTCAAAGAAAATTGGAATTAATCAAGTGTTCGAAGTATTGTGACATGTGAAAAACTACAAAAGTTTACGGTTTAGTGCTGTGTCTATGCCAAGGTTATTAGCAATGGAACCCAAGCCCATATAGAACTATCATGCTCACACTCTAGACAGACATGCATCCAGCTGGGTCATTACCAATGCATCATGGTTCAGTATTTCCATCACAATTCCACACATTACACATTATTAGACCATCTATTACCAAAACGAAAGACCCTTTATGACAATACTCACCCTTAACATGCCTGACAAATTTTACACAAAGGATGGATGTTTTTGTTGTTAACATAATTACGAAGTATTTCTGCAACTGCTCATGTCAGCTTCTGGAAATCTGTTTGATTCATAATACATATATATATCATTTCCGTATGTTTATTTAGAAAAGAAAATGTGCAGTCGATTACATGATCAAGACAATCTTATGACATTTTGATGATTTGTATGCAGATCTTAAAACTACTTCCTTATGTTTACAGTGTTAAAAGTAACACTCAATTTGGACACAAATAACTGATCTGCTTTACAATACTCAAAACAGAAATAAATCACGTAAGAACCTGTAACATACTTGTAATGGCATGGCAATTGATGAAACTGAACTGCTTATGTATGCAGCATTAAACTAATCAGTTTTATGTATTCAGTGATGGGTTCAAGCCTTAAGGGTGACACAGACCCAGATGCATGTGATACACTTCTTAGATAGTGAACAACCCAAAAGTTTTCCACTCAAAACTTTTTACTGTTAAGTTTAACTACAGCTTGTACAAAATTCTGCAAAAGATAAAAGGTCTTCTTCATACATTCAAATGTTTGCTACTGATCTAGCACAGAATCTTAAGCATTCTGTGATATAATATACTACTAAAATCTATACATAAAACAGAGTATGGGGCTAAACACTGACTATCAGATTCCTACCAAATATCAGCCTTTAACTACAGGATCCATATATTTTAGTATGCTTCAGTTATGAAACGTTCAGCAATATTGCCTACTTACGAATATCACACACACCTGTTTACAGATCTCTACATGAAAATTAAATGTGTGCAGAGAATATAAAAGCTGGGAGAAAGGGACAGCACAAGTGTTAGAAAGTTTGGTGCCAGTGGCCTCTTTCCCTAACACCAGATTTCGAACAACCACACGCAGCACTTCATTACAACTGTCACCACGACAATGACATACTATAGATCAGATGGCAGCTAATCTAAAACCTTCAATCACATTGCTGATGTTACCTGTAACAGCAGTGTAAATGTACCCATGCCATACAGATCACAATGTTTACTTTTTACATTACGTGTTAAGTACCTGCAATAGCCAATCGCACTAATTAAACTGACTCATTGGCATTATTACATAACATTTTTAGCAACTGGTTTTTGAGGAAACAGTCCTTTTACTTTAGAGTTACAAATCAAAATTTGCAATTTTTTTAAAGCCTTGTGTCTTTTTGCTCTGAGAGACCAGCCTAACAGATGCCATTACTGGTGTTTATTCTATGATCAGAAGTATGGTATTTGCATTCCTACATATCAGTAGAGTATGTCTGCTACATAGACAATTTTCAGTGCCAGCGGCATGTGTTTTAAGGCAACATGCTAAGGGCTGATATGTTGGATTAGTTTCTCCTATCCATCAATCCACGACAAAAATGAAATGCTAGGATTCCAAGTTTTGTAGTTTATTTTCCACAGTTTTCCTGATAAGACTTAATGACAATATAGAATTTAAACATTAAAATACTGGTTTTTCCTACTGAAAACAAACAATGGCTGCAAATGGCCTCCGAGTCACTGGTAAAATAAAAAGGCTGAACACACCGATATATCTCTAAACTTGAAAAATCTACACGATTCCCATTAACGAAATTCCTGTTATATTGCAGAAGCTTAAAATATGTGTGTGATCAATGTTCTATATTTAGTTTCCAACTAGTAGTGCTGATATTCTATAAACTAGTAAGGAAAAATAAGGTGTTTCTGGTAAATAACACTGGCTGTTACAGTGAATAATGTAAAGTGAAGCACAGTTCCATAAATAAAATACATTAATTGTAATCCACTAGTCACAAAAAGCTGAACACTGTCATTGCCTCTGAATTATCCCAACATGTAATCTTTTTCTAGATACCTGTGAAACGAAGTAATGCTGTGCACTTCACGTTTGCTAAATACTTTAATTCTCACTGAGGGAAAATATGCAGCGTCCACAAAAGAATACGGCCAGCACTTTTCAATGAGCTGACAAACTTAAAAAGTCCTTGTTAATTAAAAAGAAATTCATCCTATTGATTGAGATTCTGCACTAACTTACATGTGAATACATCATAAAATAAAATATCGCCAGATTCACATACATCTGGGAGGATAAATTGAAACACTATGATTCCTATCAGACACACTTCACAAAATTAAGTGTCATATTGCACACACTACAAATAAAAATTGTCAACATAGTACGTCACACAAAACAGGACTCAAACTTCATTCTAAATCCATGTATATGTGGCAGTGACATGACTGATTATTCTCGACCGTTTAAAAGAATTAACAACTATTCGCAATGAACTAATTCTACAATGTAAGAAAGTTGCTAATGAATAACTTCAAATATTTTCAGTGTGTTCATTTAGCTGAGAACTCATCTGAAGGTTGGGATAAAACACAAAGAACAGGCATAAAAAATTATGTATGTTGGTATCTCCCACCCATAATGTGTAACTAAGCTTGGCCACTGTTCATAATGTAATGGAACAGCAACAGTCCTTTCCATGTAATTCCCCCAACATCTTTTGTCAAAACTTTTAATGTTGCCTCATATATATTTACTTATACAAAATGGGTAAGGGAACAACTGCAGTGTTATTTTATTAGAAGCAAGACCAGTCAAATGCCTTGCACTCTCGGGCAACTCCCTAACTTACTTTGCTTGCCTATAGGCATACTGCAACATTAACAGGTACAAATTTCTTATTTTTCACAGGTACACGCATATGAGATTCAAGAACCTGTAAGAAGGAACAAAAGGGGAAAGACAGGAAATGAAACTGTAGTGCACATTATTTCAATGAAATCTAAAATGGAAACCTTAAACATAGTTGTATAAATGGAACAAGGAGCTACTATTTTAAGAAAGAACTGTACTGTGTCCAAATGTGTAGCAATGGAGTGAAGTGTCTCCAGGCTCTAATCCATAGTTAAGGACTTATAAAATCTGTACAGTTTAACACAGCCCACACACAAAGTTCAAAATGACAATGTTAAAAAACATGCATAAATGCAGTGAACACACCACCTCCCCTGCATCTGAACTGTCAATTCAGTACACCTCTAAAGACATAAACCTTATGGTCACAAACTCACTCCCTAAATAGTTGAACATACAGATTAAGAGCCCAAGCAATAAACATATTGCCCACTCACAACATAGTACACACATTATCAAATTTTGATCCCAAAGGAAGAGGATTTGTCGAAAATGTTACCACACTGTCACTTGACAAACAGTTCCAAAGAAAACAAATGCACTTTCAAATCTCAAGATTATTTTGATCTAAACCACTTGTCAAGTAGTGTGGGTTATATCATACACTGCTCATTAATCTTCCCCTTCTTCCTCTTCATCCTCATCAACTTCCTCCTCATCCCCACCAGATTCTTCTTTCTTATCTTCCTTCTTGGGACGACCACGAGCTCTGTTGCCAGGTTTCTGTTTGGTAGAACATGCAATTTTTCAGTTTTGTGGCAATTTTATATGAAATTTATTAAAATAAATGCACTGCTGATTACATTTGTTAAATTTTTTTTTAAATTTCTGTCAAACATATCAATCAACTGATGGTATATGATAAAACAAGATTGCAACAGTTGTAATTTACAATAATTTAATTTTCTACAAAGTCTAACAAGTATATTTATGAATTACAAGAAGTAAATGAAACTTCAAACACCACTCCAGTACCAGGTTTCTTTCAGACAATTTTAAACTCTCAATACTACAAATATTTAGGAGAAGCACTACCCTGACAGGAAAGATATATGTCAAATAGTTCACAAATTTCACTTACAAGAAACACCTTACTCTGGCACTACTTCACATCAATTCTTTACAAGAAACCTATACCTCAAATGCTAGTAAGTCAGTGAAAAACAAACCACCTCTAAAAATCTAATAGATGTCTTATTTTCATACACAATTTTACATAAAAATAAAGCACATATCTTACAGAAAATGGAGTATTTTAGAATTCTCTAACTAAAATGGCTAACATCAAACCCAAAACATTTCCCTTTACTCAAGGGCAAGTAGATACTAAATTTCACATAGCTGACTAAATATTCCATTATTTGTTTACAAATAATATAAAATGGTGGCTTCTCAATTCTGTTAAATTTCCACGAAAGAATGAGACATTTTTATTGTGCCTTCACAGCCATTCAATTATTTCAAGGCTCGTACAAAAAATTTCAACAGTTAACAGCGTACAATTCACTGCTGACAGCTGTCAGGTCAGTGTGCCGACTGCAATTGAAAATGGAGAAAACTGGGTTTCATGCTATTAAACATTTTCATTTGAAGGGCTGGGGCACCACACAAATCTAAGCAAAATTGGATGAAGTTCACATGGACTCTGCACCATCATTGAACACCATTTACTTTTGGATTAATGAATTTAAACATGACTGGATGAGCACCAAAGACGAAGCAGATGCCAGTTGTTCAGTTGAGGTCACCACAAAGGGAACCATTGACACAATCCACGATGTGGTAATGCAAGACTACTCAAAAATTCATCAGACAACCGAGACTGTAAGCAGCTTAACTGAGTGAGAGTATAATACCCTGCAAAGAAATTGGATATGAAGAAACTGGGTGCAAGGTGGATGCCAAGATTGCTCAGTCGACCAAAAACACATCCGGCACCACATTTCAACACAATGTCTGGCAAAGTTTAAGTCTCAATCTGCATAGTTTTTGCATCTATTTGTAAATGTTGTTGAAACATGGAACCATCATTAGACACCAGAGTTAAAATGGCAGTCAAAACTATGGATGAAGGTTGGTGAAAGAGCACTAAAAAAGAAAGACCATTTTCTCAGCTGGTAAGGTGATAGCCACTTCTTCAGAGATTCCACAGAATAATCCTTGGAAAAGGCACAAACATAACTGGACTATTATGCTTCATTGTTTGATCATTGGACAGTTACATTGGCAGGCAAAAAAAAGGAAAATAAACAAGGTTGGCACGCAATAAAGAGCTCTTTCACCAGAGTAATGCACCGCCCCATACATCAGTGACAATGGGAAAAGTGCACTAATTGGGCTTTGAATTGAATTTCAATTCACTAAACTTAGCCCCAAGTGTCTTCTTCCTGTCTCTGAAGTTGAAACTGGCTTGCTGGGAAAAAATTTCTATTGAATGAGGAAATGATAGTTTCAGTCAATGAGTATTTTGCAGAGTTTGACAGAACCTTTTTTTTTATGGGATGAAACAGCTCAATGACTACTGAATCACATATATCCCACAAAAGACATTAAGTTGAGAAGGTGAGCTGCTCATGAAAAACATTTATTTATTTATTTTTAAACATTTGTATCAAACCAACCTCATTAGCACAAAAACCACATAATCACAAGCAAATTTATTACTTTACAAAACAACCGATTTATCAGGTTTTAAAGTAAACATTATTTTGAGTCTACTACACAAGACTTCATCATGAAGTGATGCCAGTATTCATTCTGCCACATATCTGCAGGAAACATACAGAGAAGGTTATTTCATCAGGTAACAATATGGTGCCATAAGAGGGAATAGATATTATCAGCTACCAAAACTGTATGACAACAGGATGACAAATGTGGCCACAGTCTATCAAAACTTTTTTTATCTCTGTTCAAGTAACAGGAGTTGTGGTCTTTACTGGTTACAATCCAACAATTTGTACCCAATATGTGAGGCATTCATACACTGAGTGGACACTGCTTCAAAATTTCCTGCCAAATAAGCTGCTGTTTTCGGGCAATACTTGTATTGACAGCTATATAAGTAAAACATATGACCGACAGCCACTGCTTTAATTCTGCCAGTACCTCTCCTGCTTCAGTAACTTCACAGAAGCTTTCATATGTACCTTGTCAGCCTTGAGCACCCAAAGAAAGGACATTCCAGAGAAAAGGTTTAGCTACAGCATACAGGCTGTTTTCAGATTGAATGTGTGTGTGTACCAGAATGGAGGTAAAAAAATATTAGTTTAACACAGCAGCAGCAACAACAACAGAGTGCGTATGTGCAACTGAGGAAGGAAACAGTTCCATGTCTTTAAAACTAAGTATTTTCACATTAGCCTAGTGGGATCTGAAAGAAATGATTGAAAACTGATTTGCATGGCCAAACAGTGATCCAAATCACTTTCATCCCAACTGCAAGTCAGGCATAACTGCGAAGTGACCTCACTCCGTACTCTACTGTTAAGAATGTGTCTTTTTGATGTGTGGGCAGTTTAAAATTACGCAAGCTCTAACCTAAGTGCCAACACACACACACACACACACACACACACACACACAAAGCTGAATCAAAGATTCACCCTTTAACAAATCATTATGTCATGACTAAGCTGCTTCTCCACAAAAACTTGAAGAGTAAGAGAAAGATACTTGTGAAATTGAAGCTTTCTAAGTTGTGCCTGGACAACTCCATAGGACAGAGTCCTGTCCAGGAAAACTGAGATCACAGGCTTGAGTCCTGTGGTTTCAAACTCACAAAAAGTTTCAGTGCCTTATTGCCATACATCTTTCTTTCAGACCAATACCTTATGCACATCAGCTGCACTAATATTGAAGTGAAACCTATTAATAATTTATTGTTTTCCCTGTCATGAACCGCTGTTCTTCAAAATGTGACCAGTGTACCAAATGATAATCAAAATCTAACAGTGTAGAGGAAGTTGTGCTTAATAAATCCCTATGGTTAAGTGTCCCTGCAAGAGTTGCAAAAATAGTGAAGCAACAATAATTTCTATATAGGACCACTTTATGATAATACATGTTCATGTTCACTGATACATCTTCCCATTTCATCTTTTGGTATGGCAACTATTACAAAGTAAATTATGACTTCATGCACTTTGACATAATTTCAGTGTGTCTCATTGATAACCATACTATTTTGCAACACTGCTTTCTCAACTTATTTGATTTGGCTGTGTACTGCTAGGTAAAATTCTTCCAACTGTAACTGTTGGACATCCTGACCGGCTTACATTACTAATGCCCTTGGGGAATACATTTTTACCGTTCTGATGAGCCATGTTAAAAACAATTACTGACCATCCTTTATGACAATAAACATGTATCAGAACAATATGACAACTATCTTATCGTTTATAGTTGGTACTTCAACAGAATTATTTGTACCTAATGGGTTGGGATAGTAATAGGAAAAAGGCAAAGAAGTTTTATGTCAGCTCCTTAAGTGCTCTTTAATAGTTCACAGGGTATACTATCCAAAGTGAAATCTGATGTGACTCACTGTTCCACTCACTCACTAAATTTTATTTCTACATGAATTCCACTACAGAGGTTTCATTTCTCTCTCTCTGTCCCTCACAATTCCTATAGTGTCTCCCTCCCCTCCCCCTTTCCCCAAATGCCCAATTTGTTCCATGGACAAATGTTGAGACAAATTATTCCTTATTGACTGTACACAATACATATAATTCCTTCTTTAAAGTTTAGCGTATGAAGTATGATAAGTATATTACTGCTTCTTTCACCTCCAGAATTTTCAGAATGGTAAGGACTAATCTAGATCTGCAACCAATTCCACTAGCAATGAAACATTCCCAGAATGGAGTAGAACGATCACTAACTGCAGTAACAACAGAAATACACTTATCTGAAAGTATGCTACTCTAAGGGCCCTGCCTCACTGGGATGCCACGGCAAATCTGCTGGCAGACACACCAAACAGAAGAATGAACGCAATGGAGCCTCTCGCACCGGGCAGCACCTGACAGTGGCAGCTCTGCCGGCAGAGTGGCCAATACAAGGTTCTACCAGCAGGCCTGCCAAGCACTACCTGCCACTCACCTGTACCTAGTTTTATATGCTCACATGAGCATTATGGACAGTTTTGACATTGAATCTTATCTGTGAGATTCACTTGGGACACTTCATCTCTGAACTATTCAAAACAAGAAGTGGAAGGAAGTGTTGGGAATTATGAGGGTCATAAATGAAGTTCAGTTTGAAGAACAAGTCTCCACATTACAATCACATTCAAACTACTTACAATAATGCACTTTTTGGACTCTGGCTGGTTGGAGATAGTGGAAATTAATCAATTCTCAATTTCCTCACAGCCACTGTGTTTACTATCCGGGCTAAGTATGTTTTTCTCAAAACCTAAATCCAGACCGAAATAGCACAACTACCTCTCCTGCTGCTGCAGCAAGTGATGCTTATGGACCAGATACAATAGACATGTTAGAATTATTTAAAAAAATATGTAAACAAAGGAGACAGATTTAATTTCAGTTTATAATAACATACTCTTCAAATAAAAACTGGAGAGCACTTCTACGTATACTTTACATTTACAACTAAAACTGTAAATATCACTGCAGACTACACATAAGTAGCTGCCAAGTACACAGGTCACTAAACTCTTTTCCTTTAGACTACTTTCCTCAAAACAGTGACTTTTTTTGTCCGTTAATCTCGGGAGATCTCCACTACCTCGTCAATTGAACAAAATGTCATCAGGATACTAGAAAATTTAGCATTGCAACTTCTTTAATCATTATTAAGCATGTTGAATAACACGTTACTGTCATGATCAGCAATTGAGGTTTGTGCCCAGAAGTTTTTTTCTGCATTCCCTTATTATTTTGAACTTGCACACAATGCTTGTAGCTCCTCTTCTGAGTAGTGACTGGAGGCATTCCTCTGGCATCTCTGCCAACATCTTGTACTGTAGGACCTGAGTGGTGTCAACAATGCAACCAGCAGACCTGCTGTAGCACCCCAGTGTGGTACTTCGCACCCACAATTACTGACTTGCCAGTAAAAAACATTTGATCTTTCTACCCCCAATTCTCAAATTGCAATGTACAGTACATTCACTTAACAGGGGTAGAATGGTCTACAAAATCAATTGTCTATACTATATTGTCCAACAGTTGTAATCTGATGCACGAGATTCAAATTAAATTTTGTTCCGTTTTCATATACACAAAAATAAGATGACCCCAGATAAATTTCTGCTATGGAGATACTTTTTGAAATCAAGACATTACTGGTTGGAACACAATTTGGCTATCTAACTTCCTGTGACTCAAGTAACTACTTAACTAAACCAGTTATAATGTTCTTATACTCTGAAAGAAGAAAAGGCAATTTAAAAACTAACAAGTCCTAAAATACTCATACCTTGGCAGCAGCCTTTCCTTTTCGCTTAGTGGAGCCCTTAGGCCGGCCACGGCCACGTTTAGCAGGAGTAGCACCATCAGTTTTTTTCACTTCTTTCTTATCTTCTGATGGAGCACGGCCACGTTTTTTGGCTTCCTTTGCAGGAGACTCCTGCATGGAAAGCGACACTTCAATTACTAAACAGCAAACAAATGACATATTCAAAATAATGGACTAATCTTTAAATACAGTTTGAGAAATGACAAGTTTTCGCAACTGCTGCAATGAAAATATACCACCCCACATTTCTATAACACTTTTCTTAGGAAATTTGACAGTGCATAATGCCATAACACCATAACACTTTCACTGTAAGCATGAGTATGAGCCACTAACTCAGATGTTAGAAACTGGGTGCAATAATATGAATTACTACAGTAAAATACTGTTACATTTGTGTTCTGTATATTTCTAATATCAACAGTTGACCGTTTGACAGCTTTTTCCAGAAACAATGTATGGTCACTTTAGTTATGTCTTATAAGTAACAATATGAAAAGAGTATTTCTCATTTCATTTTCTGACATGGAGAGGGTAGGGCATACAAGGCTACTAATAAGCACATCTGGTTCAGAAGATAATTGCACAAAAACTACACGACATACAGAAAACAAACATCAGTGCTTCGAGTACCTCTCCAAGTTCTGATTCGTTGGTTGGTTTAAAAGAGGGGGGGAAGGGACCAAACTGCTAGGTCATTGGACCCTTGTTCCTAACTACAAAACAGATTACCATGGCTGGCTGACCAAAAGAATAATAAGGAGAAGCCCGCCACTCTGCAACACATTAAAACCTCCACCCTATAAGTACTAGGGTGGAGGACACAGAGGGACAAATGACATGCGCTAAAATTTAGATCAAATGATAAAACCCACAGTCACAAATAAAACTTAAAACTATGTCTGCCAATGAGGTGTTGTCAGATAAAATTTGTGGCAACAAGTGCGATAAGCAGAGATTTCGTCGCAGGGCAGTCAAAGTGGGACAGTGCACCAGAATATGGGCCACTGTCAAATGGGCGCCGCATTGACACTGAGGTGGGTCTTCACAGTGCAGGAGGTAGCCATAAGCTTGGCCAATGCGGAGCCAGCAGAGAACCACAGATTCCCTGCAAGAGGCCCACATGGAGGACTACCACTCATTTGTAGTCTCCTTAATGGCACACAGTTTGTTGTGCATACTGAGACTATGCCATTCCATCTCCCAAAGCTGGAAAACCTTGCGGCGTAATAAAGAATGCAGGTGAGTGAGTGGAACGCTAATCTCCATAAGCGTTTTCTGTGCAGCCTGTCAGCAAGTTCGTTTCCTGTGATTCCGATATCTCCTGGAGTCTACACAAACACCACTGAATGACTGGACCATTCCAGGGCATAGATGGACTCCTGGATGGTTGCTACCAAAGGATGACGAGGGTAGCACTGGTCGATAGCTTGTAGGCTGCTCAGTGTGTCAGTACACAAAAGATATGACTCCCCATGGCAAGAACGGATGTGCTCAAAAGCATAAGATGTAGCCACCAGCCTTGCAGTGAAACACTGGAGCCATTGGACAAGGAATGCTGTTCAATATTCCTCCATGGACATATGTGAAGCTGACGTGACCATCAGCCACCGAGCCGTCTGTGTAATCCACATCATCGCCTTGGAACATGTCAAAAATTGAGAGGAAGTGACAGCAGAGAGCTGCCGGGTGAGATGTGTGTTTTGGGCCTCGTGAAAGGTCCAGGTGAAGCTGCGGCCTAGGTGTACGCAAATGGACCCCAAGTATAGGTCGTAAAGGCAAGGACTCCAGTTCAGATAGAAGGGATTGGACGCAAACTGCAACTGTAAGCCCTCACATAGGCCGCCAATGCAGGAGATAAACTGCCGTGGGTGGGAAAAGGAGACTAATTCAAGTGTGCAGGAGAACTACAAATGTGTGCAACATAACTGGTAAGCAGTTGTGCACATCTGACCTGCAATGGAGGAGGACTCCAACTTCCACCAGGATGCTGGTCACCAGACTCGTCCTAAAAGCTCCCGTCGCTAGTTGAACGCCACAGTGGTGCACTGAATCGAGTGAACGCAAAGCTGAGAGCGCCGCCAAACCATAAATCAGACTCCCATACTCAAGGCGGGATTGAACAAGGGCTCTGTAGAGCTGCAGAAGCGTAGAGTGATTTGCACCCCAGTTGGTGTTGCTCAGGCAGCAGAGGGCATTGAGGTGCTGCCAGTACATCCACTTAAGCTGACAAAAGGTGAGGAAGCCAAGTCAACTGGGCAGCTAAAACCAGTCCTAAAAATCTGTGTCTTCACTACAGAGACGGGATCATCAGTTAGGTAAAGTCCTGGTTCCAGATGAACAGTACAACACCGACAGAAATGCGTAACACACGACTTTGCAGCCGAAAACTGGAAGGGATGGCTCCCTGTAGGTGCTGTTCAGCAACACCAGTACTGGTGGAACAGTACAGATTGCAGAAGTCATTTGCATACAGAGAGGGTGAGACGGACGGCCCTAAAACTGCTGTTTGACCATTAATGGCCACTAGAAAGAGAGATACACTCAATACAGAGCCCTGCAGGACCCCATTCTCCTGGATAAGGGAGGGAGAACTATGGGAGGCACCAACTTCCGACAAAGTATGAAGCAACAGGAAATTCTGCATAAAAATCAGCAACGGGCCTCTGACACCCCACTCGGATAATGTGCCAAGGATATGGTGCCGACAGGCGGTGCCATACACTTTTCATTAAAAAAAATTTAAAAAAAGGCACTGGCGCCTGGAAAAGGCTGTTCACATGACAGACTCGAGACAATCTTATCAATGGTAGAGTGACCCAGGCGGAAACCGCCCTGGCAGAGATATTAGGCCAGGTGACTCCAGGACCCAGCCCAACCCAACCGCCGACACATCATACATTCCAGCAACTTACAAAGAACGCTGGCGTGGCTGATGGGCCGATAACTATCCACATCAAGTGAAGTTTTTGCCAGGTCCGAGCACTGATATGATGGTGCCCTCCCGCCAGTGCGATGGAAAGAAGCCATCACATCAGATCCGGTCTGACCCAATATGTTTAATCATCTGACTGAGAATCTGATATGGCCCAGGAGGTGTCAGGGCAATGAGGAAGCCCCCCCCCCCGGGAGAGCTGCAAAGGGCAGGGGTCAACATTGCCGGGAACCAGGTTTCCTGAAGGGCTATGCAGAAAGCTGGTGTAGAGCTTAACAGTTACCGTATCTCAGCCAGGTGGCGGAAAAAACCGCCAAAATTCCACTGGAGGATGACCGTACCGTGAGGCTGGGAAGGCATGAAGTCCGCAAGGAGGCAGGTTATGACTCAGGGTCACCTGCTGCCACCAATTGAGTATTTGTAGCCATTTCAATGGTGGTTGAGGCGTCAGTTAGATCCAGATCCACAGGGGACACTAAGGTCTCCACCGCATCCTCAGATGCAGAACTGGTAGTGAGTGGTTGTGGTGGTGGTGGTGGGGCCACCAGAGGCTCCTGGTTCTTAGACTACTACTTAGTTTGCTTGCTCTCCCTTCTCTTTAGGGGCTTGCTGGGAAGATTTCTCTGAAGCCGCTTCAGATATGGAGGAAGGCCGTGGAGCTATTCATCCAGCTTTCGGCTCCTTGAGCCATTGGCGAGAGTCTGCTGTGGCATTAGTGGAGTCTTGAGAGAGAGAGAGAGAGAGAGAGAGAGAGAGAGAGAGAGAGAGAGAGAGAGAGAGAGAGAGAGAGAGAGAGAGAGAGAGAGAGAGAGAGAGAGCACCCAAGGGACCCCTTCCGCGCGAGAGGAGCCGGAAGAGGCTGTTGCTTCTCCAGCAGGTGAGAGGGGACCAAGGTCCCCTGCACTTGGGTGGGTGGGTGGGTGGGTGGGTGGAGGGGGGCTTGCTCCCAAAGTAAGGGCTTTGGCAGCAATGGAGGAAGATTTGCCCCCTATCACCAAGAGGGCAGATGTATTCCAGTGGCCCAGAGGGCCCACTGTTCGTTGCACAGAGTGAGGAATCAATGGCACTTGGGACAATAATGGTGATGTAGTTGCAGGGTATGTAAACATCAAACGAATGGGGCGTAATCTTTCACATTTATGTTTAGATTCTATGTAAGTTAAGCCTATCCAGGGTCTGGTACCCCACGATTTTCCACTCCTTTTGAAGTACTGGGCAGTCTGGCTAGCAGGGAGACTGCGGCTCTCCACAGTTGATGCAAGTGGGAGGAGGCGCATGAGCAGTATCTAGTTGCAGTGAATGTCCACAGCGCCCGAACTGCCAGCACTTCATGCATCACCCAAGGGGAGGGACATATTGTTTAACATCACAGCGGTAAACTATCACCTTGACCTTTTCAGGGAAGGAATCACTCTCAAAGGCCAAGATTAAGGCACTGGTAGCAACCCTGTTGTCTTTGGATCCCCTGTAAACGCACCAGATGAAGTGAACACCCTGCTGTTCTCAATTGGCGCTTAGCTCCTTGTCAGACTGCTAGAGGAGATTGCAATGGAAAATGATCCCCTGGACCATATTGAGGCTTTCATGGGGAGCGACAGAAAAAAGAATATCACCCAGCTTGTCAGAGGCGAGTAACGCTTGGGATTGGGCTGGGGATGCTGTCTGAATCAAGGCTGCACCGTTTCGCATCTTTGGCAGCGCTGTCACTTCTCCAGACTTATCCTGAAGGTGTTCAACAAAAAATTTAGGCTTTGTAGGTAGAAACGACTCCCCATCAGTTCTGCTAACAGATCAAAAACTGAGGCAAATATGGCTCTGTTCTGTAGCTCTACATTCCTCCAACAGTATGGTTCAGCATTGTATTCAATCTTGCCCTTCTTAGAGACTGCCGGTGCCATACAGTCACCAGCAAGAGTTTACTTAGTCCGCTTGATTGCGGGTCATCCACCCTGATGGCACCCACTCCGATAAGGGGCTCTCCCCACAGGTGCCACACAGCCACAGCAAATGCCAACTGGCATGATGCCCCAGGAAGACAGGCATCTACTCCTTGGCGTACATGGGGAGTTTACAGCTCAGGTACCAGCAGTGCAATCCCTGTGTTGTCAGGGGGCTACCACCAAATGGGTACAGGAAAAATTCTAGTGTACAGGTGGTTTGCTTGATTAAAAAATGGTAAGATGTCGATTGACGACGACCCTTTGTTCTGGACGTCCAATTGCTTGAATCTATGAAAATATTGAAAAAATTTGAGAGCTTGTGCTCACAAGAGCATTGACAAATGTTTTATTTGGAAGTGTTCGTCAAAAACGACCTGGTTTGTGGCAGACAGGACACTAGTTTTTCCACCACAACACACCTGAACGAACAGCCATCTCAAACAGTTTTTGGCTAAAAATGGCAAGGCTCCAGTACCCCACACACCTTTTTCACCTGACTTGGCTCCATGTGACTTTCTTAAGATGACTACAAAAAATTTCAAGCAGTGGAAGCACCAGAAGGACAAACATATTAGTTGTAAAGGAGAGTATTTTGAATTGGATAAGGTTGTTTTTTAAACAATTTGAAAATAAATAGCTTTTAAAAAATAATTCAACTTTTTTGTGTACCCATGTTGATATTAATGATAGCCAAAGGGTTCAAGTTCACAGATGGGAAGGTGGTGTTTGCTGTAATGTAGGCAGCACTGCTATCGTATTCTGTCAGTATCCTTCAACTGGAAACACTCTTTACATCTCTCAATGCTTATTATTCTTTGGTTGGTTCCCATTTTGCATGATTTATGTTATGTGGTCTCATCACTATGAATTTCAACTGAAGGAAGTAGTCACAATCATTTAATTCTATACTTTTACACCATTTTACTCCAAGTATTTGTTGTACAAGTAATGCAAATTGGAAAGTGCTATATCTATAATGTTGGAGAATAGATTATTTTAAGCCAGCAAACTCCCACACAAATGTGTGTGTGCGCACTAACATCTGAGTTAAAAATACCCCATGTGATAATGTAGCCACCGAACTACTAATAAATGCCTTCCTACTCTAGGCATGTCTTGGAACTAATAACTTCCTGTAGAGGAAAGGGGGGGGGGGGTTAAGCCAGTGCAGGTATGAGCTTCAGTGAGTTAACTTTTGCCCTTAGAAAATAAAATCTGTGTGTGTGGTCCACACACCTAACCTTGTCTCTCTTTGGAGCACACCTGAGAAGGTAAATAGCATACATAACAATTACATGGAATAACTACCTTCTTATTCAAGCAGGTATTCGTGAAACTATTATTCACTCAGACATTGGTGGCTTTTACTTTCACAGTTAATTTCCAGATTACTAACACTAGTCTAACTACCCTACCAAGAAAATTTCTGTAAATAAATATTCCTGAAATTCAGTACAGAAGCTTGAATTTTTCTAATTCCAAAAATGTCTACTTCTACTATAAACTTTATTAATTAGTCAATTTGGAAAACTCAAGTTTTCAGCAAATTTTGGTGTGCTATGGGAATCCCCATGGATGTAAGAATAGTTTACATGAAATCATACCTACAATTTTGTCTTTTCTGGTAATACAGGTCATCGTTAAATCAACTTACTGTTTTGTTATTAGAATTATGCATTTTCTCATGTTAATATGCAACACTAATTTTTATTTTTATTCTTAGGTGTGTCTATAAGTATGCAGGTTAGTGAGTCTATCAGTTGATGACTTGCATTCATTACATCAATACCACAGACAGTTTTGTGTTACAAAATATACAATCAGTCCTTGTAAATGTTGTGTGACTAGGGATTCCCATCGGGTAGATGGTTCGCCGGGTGCACGTCTTTTGATTTGACACCACTTCGGTGACTTGGTCGTCAATGGGGATGAAAAATGATAATGATTATGGCAACACAACACCCAGTCTGATCAACCATTAATGTGTTAACACCTCTCTGTTAACCGTCAGTTGCAGAAATGCATACCTCCTTGTGCATTAGTCACAAGTTCACAACTACATGTACCTACTTTGCAGATACCATGAATTAATCCATGGGTACAGCTTACGAATCTGGCTTCAATATTGAGACTTCAGACATCAAAAGCTAATCATAATAAAACAAAACTGGGTTGCAATAAATATGAAGAAATTGGAAACCACGAGCTCTAGTTTTGTGTGTATTCTTTAATGAACATCAATCATACCCAGTGCAGAGCATTTTTAGATTCAATAGGGTTGTAGCTATTTCAAACTATAATAACAATTTACCACATAAATATGAAACTATAGTAATAATTTTCCATGTAAATATGATGTCAGCTTCTGCTCCTTCCAATGCAAAACAAACTTTCCAGCATGTACTTTCCACCTTGTGTACTTTTTATAAAATGTTCAAGACTGTTCAGCAGGGAAATTTTAATGTCCTATTTATGCATTTTGTCTCCTATATATTATCCGAAGAATTGCAGTTTCATCTAAAATAATTCAACAAATAATTATTAATTTAACCCTACTACTGCATTTATAATAGTCTACAGGCATGAATGGGAAGCAGCAGTTGAGAAGGGAGTAAAACAAGGTTGAAGACTTTCCTCAACATTTTTCAGTCTGTACAGTGACCACATAGAAAGGGAAACAAATGAGAAAACTATGAGATTAACATAATCATGTAGCTGCTGCTGCTGCTCGTACTCTTAACTGTATCTGTATTTTGAAACCAAGAATGTTTCTTCTTGCATTACTCGTGTAATGTAATATCCAAGCCAAGTGTGCATCTTTCATTAACAGGTCTCTAGTTACAAATCTTAGACCCACCTTCCGTATCATCATTCACATCTTCATTTCATGAACTACACAGAGAAATATGTTATCTGTAACTAATAGCTGTCCTGCCCAAGAGGCCAAATGTTCTGTAATCTTCCATTAACATACTTGCTGCAACTGGTGATACAGGACAACACATGGTGATATTGTGTCATAATTATTTCCATTGAACAGGAAGCAAGTTAAGGTGAGCACAAACAAGTGTAGTAAGATTAGTCTCACTACATCAAAACTCACCAGCAGGCTTGAATAATTGCAGCAATGTTCCTGTAAATGACGTACAAAATTAAAGTAATTATAGGTGTTGTCTTGGCATTTCTCCCCACAAATGGACTGAAGTCAGGTGTTGGGCCCATGCGTATATTGCTACTACTTTACTGCTGACTGCAGTGGGCTGTCCTCTTTGTGGACTTTGGACAAAAATGTCATGGTGTTGCAGCAACTTTTGGTTGAAGTTTCTCTCGAGTTTTCACATCAAATGTCCTGCGAAGAAGTTTGGTGGGTTTCTCTTCGAACCACTTGCTCGGCCGCCTCCTATCGTATACACTGCGTAATTGAGATGGTTGTCAATTTTCAGTTTACATTTTGTGTGCAGGAGCAACAGCATTCCGACTTCCAGCATACAGAAGACAATCTGGGTTGCCACACATCACACAGATGACCGGTTTTTCCAAATTTGAAACATTCACCCTACAGTAGTGTGGCCCTAGTGAACATGCAGCCTCTGCCACAGCATATTTGTTCAGCATCACTCACAGTGCAGGTGGCTGATTCCACACTGCTTTTGATGTCTATCATCGGTAGTGATGTTGGTGTCAGGGCTATGTTTAGTCCTTTCACTAAACAGCATTGCTGTATAAGTCTCTCTCTCCGATAAGTTGATTACATAGGTTCATATGTCAATTCTTGATGCACTGTTAGTCTGCTTTACTCGCATGAGTGTGTCAACCCACTCCCAAGAACTGGGAAAGAATGCTGACACAATCTTGAGGTGGTAACAGCCAAAGTATACACAACATTAAGCAGAGCAGCAGTCATTAGGAACCACTTTTCAATGACAACTAGACTAGCTGCCAGAATACTGTGGAGATCTTATGAGACCCAGGGAGACAAGAATTCTACGTCTTACAAGTACATGAGGAAACCTCAAGACTGCCTATTGAGTACCTTTACAGGAAGAATAAGCTTCCACAAATGAAGAGGCTGGACAAGAAACAGATCAAGGAGTGGCTGTTCTGCCCACTCACATTTCTGCCTAGATGTCAATATAGTACTTGATAGCATCTTTTGTCAATCTTGACACATAAGGACTGCAGCAGTCACTCGCATCACAAGATCCGCCATCTTGGCACTGGTAAGATACAGAATTTGCTATACTTGTCATTGATTACCTACAACCTAAAAAAACTATTAGGTACTCGTCAAGACAATTATCTCACTTTTTATTTCTATGTCTGAAAGATGTCTAATACAAATTTTGTGGCAGATGCATAAGAGTGCCACTAGTAGCACCACTAGGAGGGTACAAATCACATTTGCTTTAAATACATGCTTTAATGGTCATGAGTGTCTGTTACTTTTGAGATTGGACATGGTGAGTTGATGTTAGTCAAGAATATCTTTAGGGCCACAAAGACACCAATATCAACACCTCACTGAGGTTGAATGAGGTCATGTAATAGGGCTATGATACTGTAGAAATACTTGGCAGGAATGTAGCCACTGTACACGACTGCTGGTCACAAGAATACACAGTCACAACAAGACAGGGCTCCAGATGGTTACATCGCACTACCGAGAGGTAGTTTTGTTTGGCATATGACTTGGATCATACTAGAAATGCAGCAGCATCTGAGCAGCAGTTTGCAATACAGTGACAATGAACAGTTACAGATATGCTACCTCATATCCAGCTGCGAACAAGACACCCTGTAAGTGTGCATTCCACTGACCCCAAACCACCACCATTTGTGACTTCAGTGGTGTCAAGCAATTGAATTCACAGGAGGACAGCATGGAGGTCTATTTTGTTTTCTGATGAAAGCTGTTTCTGCCTCAGTGCCAGCCATGGCCATGTGTTGACCAGGAGGTGTCAGCTGAGGGCCTTCAACCAAACTGTCTGCATGCTAGACACACCAGACCTACACCTGGAGTTAGGGCCCAGTGTTCAATTTCATATGACAACCGTCATGCACTTGTGGTTATCCCATACATCCTGACTGCAAATGTTATGTCAATCTGTAGATTCACCCTTCACCCTGCTGTGCTGCCATTCACGAACAGCAATCCAGTTTTTTTTTCTCCAACAGGATAACCCTTGTCCACATACCACCGTTTTAACCCAACATGCTCTACATGTTGGCATTTTGCCTGGCCTACTCGATCACCAGATCGCCTCGAACTCAGCACATATGGGAAATCTCACAATTCCAGGATCGTCCACAAACAGCATTAACTCTTTGTATTGACCAGCCTAGTGCAATCGGTATGGAACTACATCCCACAAACTGATACCTGGCACATGTACAACATAATACATATATATTTACATGCTTGCATTCAACATTCTGGCAGTTACATTGGTTATAAGTCTATCAGCATTTTACACCTGCAATGACTTCTCACATTACATTAACCTGTGATCTTGAATTTCAATCAAATATGCTACATAGACAAATTTATTCCCAAAATTTCATTATTCTACATTAATTAATTTTTGGTGTTGGACACCGCCCCAGTCATTATACGTTGTTAGGCAATATAATTTTTTAGTCCTTTATGCACCAATTCAACAATTATGACCCCTGGGACAAATTTCAATTCGTATTCACATTTATGTTAGAGGGGTAATGACAGTCCCATTCAGATTATATGTTGCACCTGTCTATCACAGAAGAAAGATAGCTGACAGTCAAGTTTTTTTATCTCGTATTGCCTTAGGATTTTCCCATCTTAATAAAATGGAAATGTATACCTCATAATACACATACATACTGTTAACAGTATTAGAACATGACAGGTGGTTGGCTGAAGCCTTACTATAGAACTGTCCTGGCATTTGCCTGAAATGGTTTAGTAAAACCCTTATCAGGATGGCCTTACAGATTAAACACAATCCTCCCAAATATGAAGTTACTGCCTTAATAACTGCACTGCCTCATTCACCATGTCCCTATACTGTGTGTTCCACTCAAAACTTATCAGCTTTGTATGTCACCATGATTCAATGAGAGCAGAGAAGCTTCAATGAATTCAGCTTCCAGTGTTAACTCTCAATAGACATCACCACAAAATTTATACGACTGACCTACTGCTGTTTTTATCATCTGGATCTCAAGGCTGGCCAGTGAGCACAACTGACTTTGTTGTTAGCTGCACTTATCTGCAAATGAACTTCAGCCTCCAATTTACTTTAACATGACAGCCATTGTGTTCAGTAGAAGTTACAAATAATATATACGCTGATATGAAACTTCCTGGCAGATTAAAACTGTGTGCCGGACCAAGACTAACTCAGGACCTTTGCCTTTCGGGGGCAAGTGCTCTACCATCTGAGCTACCCAAGCATGACTCATCCTCACAGACTCAATTCTACCAGTACCTCGCCTCCTACCTTACAAATTTCACAGAAGAGCTTCAGTGAAGATTGGAAGGTAGGAAATGAGGTACTGGTATAATTTATGATGAACGGATTGTGGGGCACTTAAGTGCGAGGTTATCAGCACCCGTACAAATTCCCAACCTTTGCTCAGTCCAATCTCGCCACTTGCATGAATGATGATAAAATGATGAGGACCACAGAAACACGGAGTCATCTCTAAGCAAATGAAAATCCCTGACCCTGCCAGGAATCAAACCCAGGGCACTGTGGTAGAATTGAGGCTGCGAGGATGGGTCATGAGTCGTGCTTGGGTAGCTCAGATGGTAGAGCACTTGTCCACAAAAGGCAAAGATCTCAAGTTCCAGTCTCAGTCCGGCATACAGTTTTAATCTGCCAGTAAGTTTCATGTCAGTGCACACTCCATTGCAGAGTGAAAATCTAATTCTGAATATATATGCTGTTTGCATAACTTTTAAATTTCTGTTCACTTTCAACTGGTAGGCATATTATTTTACTGAAAAATGTTGGTACTGCTAGTATATGTCAGAATGGAGCTAGCTCTTAACATGCCCCAGAACATTCAGTGGGTGGAATGAACATTCAGTGTAGTATTCCTTCCTCATCTGAAGACCCGAGCCTCGGTACATTTTCCATGATGTCTACAAATTCTATGTTGAAAACTAGATAAAACCATTAAAACAGTATTTTATAATATTAAAAATATTTTATTAAACAGATCAATTCTTAGAGAAGGAAACAGCAACCACCCATCTTCAATAATGCCATTTATTCACATAAATAGCACTCGTATGTTTTCAACCAAAATGTTCACTATCAGATGGCTGATCACATTAAGGTACATATTTATTGTTTCTATTGCTTTTCAATTTTTATTCCCTCTGTGGTGTGCCCTACAACCAAAATGTGAGGAACAGCCTATTTAACTGTAGCTTTACGTAATAACAAATGAAAATAATTTAAAGACTTTTCTGCATCTACATATATTGTTTTCAATCATTAGTAGGTTCAATTACAGTTAAAAAGGATATTTCTCACATGTTTTTGTTGTAGGGCACCACCATGCCAGGGATTTTCACAAAAAGAATAAAAAGTGAATAGTAATGTGAACAAGAGTAAATGTGTGTCAATGTTAACGGCTGCCTGACAATGAACTTGTCTGTCTGAAACCAGTGATGGTGCTATTTAAATGAATATATAAAATTATTAAATGATGAAAACACTGCAGACAGCTAGTAAACTTTGTTTTAACTGACCACACTACAGGTTTCGCCACTTACATTCTTCGTAAATATACTGCCATTCTGACAATGCCATCGATATTTAATAACTCGACAGATGAAGGATAATTGAGACAGGTACCAGTATACCTCAAACCAGACATGGAAGGTTTAGCCTTGCAGAAGTAGGTCCTGGTCTTCACCAGCCACTAGGAAACACTGTCCACCTAATTAATTTCATCACATTTGAAGTGGGATGAACAGTACTCTCAACCAATTTTGTGATCTGCTGACATTCACTTGTCAGCTCCTTGCACATAAACTTTGTAACCAAACTTTTAGCAAAAAGATATTCAACACCAATTCTGGTTTTATATAGTAAGTAGCCAATGTCCACTAAGTTGCATCAGGTTCCAAAAAGCCCTGAAAATGATTTTGTAGGGTCAATCATGTCACAATGACTTAATTCTTAAGTTTTGAGAGAGTTAAAAGTGTGTAAAAAGTAAGGTTGGATTTGTCTAAACTCATTAGTGGAAAACAAGTGAAATGTTAAATGGGAAGATTTGATTGTCATTTGCACACTCCTATCAATGCATGAAAGTCTTTTCAGCAAAGGCAATTCCAATCCAAGCAATACAGGAGGATTTATAGCTTTTTCATAGTATATTTGATGGAGGTTCTGATGACATCAGACAATCACTATCACGTTTCCTAATATGACAACTTTTTCTGTCATTGTGATTCACAACACTCAAGTTCTACTTGATAAATATACATTATGTGTGTCTGGCTGTTTAGTTTTAACTAGTTTTTTTGGACTTTTGACACTGTCACCATTCAAGACATCCCAATTTTGCAGTCATTTCTGTAAGTGGCCTTCATTAAGGTCACCATAATACTGATCCAATCTTATTACAGCATTTTATCTGCATCTTTGTTGTTGTTAGCCACAGTAGCGCGCACAAAAGCAAGCCTTGCTGCGAGCAGCGACAGGTCGTAAACACGCATTATCAGACTGTGACAATGCATGACAGTACAGTAATGCATTTTCAGCTTAGAGCGACGTAAACACCTATAACAAAGAAAACGGCACTTATCAGATAAAAGCAAAATAAGCAATCGATTCAAACCAGACGAAGCATGCGAAAAAGGAAGGGTACCCGTAAAAATAAGGATGGAGCACCTGACACACAGCACTGGCTATGTGGTAAAGCTTAACTGTTAAGCTTTCAACTCGAACCAAACTACTGTAGCTGTATCTTCATCCATTCAACCTCAATTGTGTTTCACGTTACAATGGTCCAACAGTTTTTCGATTTGGAGGGGCTGTCAAACTTTTCTCTCACCTTTAATTTAGAGTCTCAAATTTCAGGAGCGGCTTAGATTCGGGAATTTTTTTCGCCCTTCATTTCAAGTAATTTTTCGGGTGCAGCTTAGATTCGAGTAAATACGGGAATATGTTGCTGGGTACTGATGGCATCATGGAGTGGTCTGTAGCAGAGTTAGGAAAGACCACACAAAACTGGCAGATTGGCAAATCAACATTGTGAGAGAAATCCAGGACCTACACCATATTCAAAGTGATAGGTTTCTGATGCCAGTGTAGTGCGCTCAAGGCATCTGTTTATTGATGAATCAATACTGAAAGACATAAAACGCTGTACGGAAATGGAGGCAAAACGTGTTCTAGGAAATGAATTCGGGAGTGTAAGTTTGGAGAAACTAGAGGGTTTTATTGCTTTATTGTACACTTGTGGTGTTCTTGGAGTCAATAGTACTGAACTTTATGAACTGTGGTCAAAAAAGTGGAGCCCACCTACCTTCGGTGATACTATAGGGAGAAATTGCTTTTGAGAAATTCAAAGATTTTTGTACTTCAATGTTTTAAACACAGGACCAGAATGTCTTAAAGCAAATTCACTTCAGTATCAAAAGTTTGGAACTAATTCATTGAAAATTGCCAACTGACCTATTCCAAGTGAAAACCTGACAGCTGATGAACAGCTTTTCCCAAGCAAAACAAGGCAAAATGCCTAACAAACCAGATAAATTTGGTATACAATTTTGGCATCTTGTCTATGTTAACATAGTTTCTGTGTAATGGGTTCCCTTAATTAGGAAAAGACAACCACAAATCATGTGGCCAGACTTCTTGCATTTGTAGTAATGAAGTTGATTGAGCCGTTTCAAAAGAATGGGGGAAACGTGACTATGGGCTATTTTTATTTAACGACAGCAAAACTGGACGAGAAGTTGAGAACTAATGGTACTAGAATTGTTGGAACAATTAGACAATCAAGAAGAGAAATCCCTCATGCTGTGAAGGCAATGAAGAGTAATGTTATCTCTTCAAACATTCCAATGGCATTCTTACTGTATATCAAGGCAAATGAAACAAGAATGTGCTTCTGTTTAGCACTTTGCATTCAGAATTTGAACTTCAGACTGGTCTAAAAAAAAAACTTTTCCAGAAACAATAGATTTCTACAGCCATACAAAATATGGTGTTGATGTGGTGAATCAAATAGCAAGAAAATACGCCGTTTGAGCTGGTACTCCTAGAGAGCCAGTCCATGTATTTTATAATATTTTTGACCTGACTGCTATCAATTAATGGATAATTTTCAAGAAATTAACAGGGATGAGGATCACTCATCGAAATTATATCCTGAAGCTAGCAGAGGAGCTTCGTATGGGATACATGGACTCTAAAAAGTAACTTGGTGGAAACAGAAGCTGAATCTGTAAACACTATGGAAGGAAACAAAGTGATGAGACAATGTCAAATGAAGTTTAGAAATAGACAAGTTATATCTGCAAAAACTGCAAACAGCAACTGTGTGGCCCTTGTTCATAGGCCATAACTAATGGCATGGTATGTAGTTCCTGTTACTAAAGATATTGAATTCACATCAGTG
Source organism: Schistocerca gregaria (assembly GCF_023897955.1). Classification (NCBI taxonomy): domain Eukaryota; kingdom Metazoa; phylum Arthropoda; class Insecta; order Orthoptera; family Acrididae; genus Schistocerca; species Schistocerca gregaria. Next base: position 832,291,466 of record NC_064931.1, read on the forward strand.
AGTGCAAATAAACTGAATAAAAAAATCAGAATTTTACAGATGTTATGGTATGTGGGTTGGGCAAACAGATTTTGCGACTATAAAAAATAATTACTGTAATTAATTTCACAATAATTATTACACAATAAATACGTTAGCTTCTTTACTAAAAGAATTTGAAATAAAAAATCTGTTTATTAATTAGACAAAGCATTTTTAAAAACTCTCTTGTTTGTGATAAATGGAAAACTAGTAAATTTGAGAAAATTTGTATAATTCATCTTATTTTAGTTTTATAAACCTAAAACGCACATTTGAAACAATAATGAGAACAAAAATAATAATTTTCATATAGCAGTCAAAATGACCACATTAGTGGTCCTAGGTATGTAACTTGTTCCGTCAGTTCGACTATTAATAAGTTGTGCCTGAAACTACTCTCAGATTATTTACAGAATAATGGCACACTGGCTGAAGCAGACATCAGGGGAAATCAATGTGTGTTCCAAATACTGAGACAATACTGACCCTACAACTTTTTTTTACAAAATGGGTTAAAGAAAGGCAAATTATGTTTACACCCTCAATAAATTTAGATAATGCTTTTGATAATGTTGACTAGAACACACATATTAAAATCCTGAAGGCAAATGGTTATTCACAACTTTTTCAAAAACCAGACCACAACTTTAAGAGAAGTGACATGAATAGAAACAGTAGTTGCTGATGCAGTAATATAGGACAGTAACTCATCCCTAGTTTTACTCAGTCTGAACACTGAGCAAACTGAAGGAACCACCGTGAAATCAGAGAACAAATGAAAAAGAACTTTGGTGTTTTCTGCTAACATTGTAGCTTTTCTGTTCTTAAAAGTTGAATGGAATGGATAGTGACTTGGAAAGAGATTATAAGATGAATATCAACTAAAGTAAAACACGGGCAATGGAATGTAGTCTAAATCATTTGACACAGACAGAATTAGACTAGGAAATTAAACACTACAAGCAGATGATTTGGCTATATGGTTATCAAAATACTGATTAAGTACACGGGCTATAGAATACAGGTTGGAAATACTAAGAATAGCACTGCCCAGCAAGGGATATTTGTTAACTTTGAAAATAATGATTAAGAAGTATTCTCTGAAAATATCTCTCACATGGAGCCTTGTGCAGAATTGAAACATAGGCAACAACAGTTACAACATGAAGAGATTAAAAACTTTTGAAATGTTGTGTTATAGAACACATTCAGAGGCATCACGGAATGATCAATTTTGTGACTGAGCAAAGAGGGTTGGCGCAGGGCAGGGGGGTCTAGAAGTTGTGGATTCAGATCAAAGGTTGACTACAGTTAGCAGGTTCAAATTCATGTAGGTTGCAGCAGGAACTGTGCAGAGATGAGCAGTCTTGCACAAGACATAATAGCATGGAGAGCCACATTCAAATGAGTGTTCAGGCTGATAACTTGTTATTGCCCAGATACAGCTCTTCACACCAGTCTATCCTGTGCAGGCCCCTTCACCTCTGCATAACATTGAAGCCTCCATTCATATGAACGTGCTTACTGTACTCACACCTTTGCTCCAATTCCACAATTATGCCTCTTTACACCACATTCCATTGCCGAACTGACAATTATTTGACAACTCAGAATGTGTCTTATTACCCAGTCAATCACTTCTTTTAGGCAACTCTTCCATATATCTCTTTCCCCAGTTCAATTCAGTACCACCTCATTTGTTATTTGAGCTACCAATCAAATCATCTGCATTCCTCTATACCAAAATTCTATATTTTTCTTCATGTCTGAACTACTAATCACTTCACTTGCATACAAGGCTACATCCCTAAAATGAAGCAATACATTTCACAATTTTCTATATCTTATGAGTAACATATGGGACATGAAATTTTGAAAATGTGTGGAACTAAATTTTACAATCGCAAAATTAACTGTAACAGTTGACAAAATATTCACATAAACAGCATTCTAATGTTGATTTCTTTTTGGGAAAAAAAAAGAGAGAGAGAGAGAGAGATATTAGTACTTCATCCTGAATCAGATTTAAGTAGCAACATCACAAACAGATGTGAAACTATACGAAACATGCCTGAATGAATACGTCAATCAGTCTAAAGTTTTATTATGTCAAACATCGTAACTTTACTGAAAAACATGTATTATATAACATATGCAGTTTTTGAACCTCTTGGCACACACATTATTCTGCATCTGAAGAAGGGTATTATGTAGCAAAACCCAAAATTATGGCACAGTACAACAAACCTATATGGCACAGCTGTCACAGGCATGCCAACAGAACTACATTGGATCAACATAAGTTCATTAAAGTGGTATATGTCAATGGATGGCTACTGCACGGACATCATATGATTCAACATGAGAAAACTACAAAGATATCACTGTTGCCCCTCCCTCCTCAAGCTTTTATTACTACTGGTCTACCACTAGCACAGAAATGAAGCCCCCAAAAGATGCAGTTTAATCACAAGAACTCTAACTAGGACTGTGGGCAGTGTTACATTTATGGACATTTTGATCACTTTGGAGATACAGTAGAGAAGAAATGTCAATTAAATGAGTATTAAGACAAGTCAATTCAAGCCTTACTGTAAATATGAGTTTCCACACTTTTCGTGGAAAAACACATTTGACCAGGTCATACAAAAGGAGACAATATAAAATATCTTTCGAATGTTTATCAATACTTAGGGTACAGTTAGCTACATATTCAAAAGAAAACAGTCCAAGTTCTTAATTAGCAATGCAGAAAGATTATGAGCTCTAAAATGTGGGGTGTAAATTACTCTTGTTTAAAGAAGCCAATGTCTCTTCCTATTACATTACATTACATTTAATCACTGCTGCTCAAGACATTTGTGGATAAAACTACCAAAATGCAGCTACTTTCACACTTATTTATCAACATGAAAGAAATTTAGATTTTGCACTTTTTTTCTCAAATCCTCAAAAACTAAGAAAGAATGGAGTATTAACTAGGTAAATACCACTAGTTTCCAGACATACATTGCTATACTTTTTTTTTTAACTTGGTCCAACTGTGTGAACAACAACCATCATATTGCTACAATATACTATCTTCCAGCCTTAAAAGTTCATGCAAAACAAAAATATTTCCAGTAAATGTTTAAAAGTGTAGAGAAAACAGGAAAACTACATGGTACCAGATTGAGCAACTGCTTCAATGAATAACAAATAATAGAAAACTATGGCTTTTTTTTTTTAAATCAAGAGACGTATCACTGGCTGTAAAACATATCTCCAGACAACCATGGGACTTTTCATACATAAAATTTAACTATGTTTATCAGTAATAAGTTTCAAATTTACTTAATGGTAAACAATGCATAAAAACTTATGTTTTGGAATGTTTTAAAAACCTCGCAAATCTACTGGGAACTGGTCTTCTAATAAATCTTCCGTTCCCAGTTTTCACATAAAACTGTTTCCATTCAACCAGTTCACCACAACACTTAAACACCTTATGACATATTTTATATCCAGTTTTGCCCAAAATATTCTATGAAAGAGATGAAATTTTTCTTTTTAAAGTGTTACAAATTTATTAATGAAAATGCAAGCCAAAGATTAAAATGCCAATTTGCGGACAACATGTACTGCAAAAGAAAAAAAAAATTAGGATAACCAAATGAAGATATAAAATTACTGCATACAAAAGCATCGCAATTGCATTACAGAAGACATGGACCCCTCTAATATTTCCATGTGACTCCCGAAGAAATCTTAGCACACGTTTTACCTCTGCAAATACAATTATGCAGCATCATGTGAGACAACCTGAGCTTTTGTTTTTGAGCACCAATATGCTACAGAAATTTGTGTATTAAATATAAATTTATTTTTAATTAGACATTTAAATTCAATGGGGGACGATACTGCATTCATAGCAAATATTTTGTCAACTGGTCAGGCATCACTGCGTGTAACAGATTTCTGACGCTACCTTCACTTCTCCTCCTTTCGCTGGCCGCCCTCTCTTCCTTTTAGTATCTTCAGCGGCTGAAGAATCGTTATCAGACATCTTGACTTTTCTCGTGGCTATTTTGACCCTGTAATAAATAAAAGTCTTACTGAAAGACTAATTTACGTACTGTCTATCATTAGCGGACAAAATTCATAACGCGCCATTATGGCGCGAAATCTCTCCCCCTCTCAAAAATAGCCACAAAAACATAAACTGCCAATCACATTCATGATACACAGCGATGAACTTTTATCCGCACACCCATTAATACATAAATTCTATGACTGTTCGTTACGTAAATACAAACAGCACTTCAGATTCCGTGCCCGCCATTTTCAAATCAAATATTTCTACAAAGAATATTGAAGCAATAATGCCCCTATTTATAGCAGATATAAATCCACCGATAAAGGGCGAATATATAAAACACCAAAATTATATACCTCATATCTATCACTAATTAAGTGCAAGAAAAACCTTAAAATAATTCTAATTTCACTTGAAATTTAACTACTTCGTCAAATAATCAGGCTACACCAGTCTTCGATCCACCGGACGCCATGGTTCTACTACAAAGCTTCCACAAACGCCAATAAAGTTTTAATTCATCCTACCTCATTTATGATCCCAACAATTCCAATAAAATTTTCAGTAAAATGTATAAATTTATTCCGTTGAGTTAAAGCGCCTCAGTTCTGTATCGAACGCACACAATAACGTGAAACCCCCGGCAAAATACCTACTGCTCACCTCGCACCGGCGCGATGACGGCTTGGCAAGAAGTTAGTTCCAAAGCGTTCACACAGATAGCGCACGCTTCCCGCCGAAAATTCTGTTCGTTATCAATGGTTGAAATGAGAGAATGCGACAACGGAAAAAATATATAAACAGAGGCATTCTGTATTTTCGTTATTAAATATGGAATTTTGTCAATGTCACTTAGCTCAGAGATGAAAATGTATTTATTGAACAAAAAGAAATTCAACGTACAAACAACGTTACAGCCAAACAAAAAATTGTTACATCGGGAGAAAAGCAATTAAGACTAAAATTGTATTATTACGTACCCGAAATAAATTAAATTTTAAGTTTAGTTAGTTATCATTGAAGTTAACAGCTTTCAAAAACACCTATGTATTTAATTTCAATTGTAAATAAATACGACGCCATGAGTTGTTGGGTGCCGGAATGGCAGTTTGTAACCATTTTCGTGGCAAAAAGAAAGACTCCAACATGAAGCGACAAGAAAACTAATATATTACGTTATAACAGAATATTTCTTCCTCTCATTAAAAGTAAAATTATAAATCGATTTCTCAAAGCTGTGAAGACATTTTCTCAGCTAAAGTAAACGCACGATCCCAATACATGCTAACAACTATATAGGCGGACAAACATTGTATTGATTTAACCATCTGCTGCCTCAGGAGACAAAATTTTGTAGACATACTGGCGATACAGAGAGTTACGTCTTCTAATCGCTTACAGCCTCGTAGTGTGAAACAATTTTTGTATGTTGAAAGAATAAAGCGTTCGGACTGGAAGCAGAAAAAGATTAACACCCCAGACTGAATTTGATCACTTTAATTTCTTTTTGTTGGAAACAACACAGTTCATGCAGCTGAGTTTCAAGATAACGTGATTTAAGGTCCTTATATTGGAAATAAAATAATTTATACGACTGAAACTCCAAAATACAAATCCAGAGCTAAATACGGGTACTTATTATTGTGGAGGCAGACATGCAATAGATCCTTCAGTTCGAGAAGGGACACAGACATGAAACTATTTATTTCACGTGTCATTTACGTGGATCTGCAAGGGCTAAAATTTTATTAGAAATCTTAATGGCAAAATAAGAGATTCGTTTACACAACGCTGTTTTGTCGAAAATTATAACTGGACCAGCTACTAACCACACTTGTACTGTTTCAATTACAAACATGATAAACACAACGCGTATCGCATTTTGCAGTACTGAGACACGCTGTATGACTACCGGTAATCTGAAAACTTTAATGAATTCGTCGTTAGAGATTTGAGAACTGGATGAAGGTCAATGGTGTTCGCTTCCTGACGGTATATGAACAACATGAGGATGTTGATGGTATCTGCAAACGATTGATATAATTATACGTATTACTAACGGGTGAAATATGCTTAAAAATCGCAACAGCTTACCTCGGATCGTAAGCCTGTTATCACATTAGTCCCAGTCCTGGTCTCCAGACGGAGATTTCTTAGTGAAGACGCAAAGAAAAGTAATAATTAAAGGCTAAAATATGTAGTTTTGATTATAATACATTTACCCCAGAGGGGTATAGCTTGGATTAGATTATATTAGATTCAGTTTTCGTTCCATAGACCCAAAAATGATTTGCGTCTCATGAATGTGGAACAAGTCAGTAAGTATAACGTAAAAAAATAGCATTGAATATCAACTGGCTGCTGCAGCTGGTAATACCACCAATTAAATTGTAAACGTCCGCCGAGAAAGATGAAGTTATCGTGTACCGCTATAGAAAATTAAGTTACTTTTATAAGAAATGAGTCGATCACAAAAATACATTTAAATACGAAAAAAAAGATTACGAGTAATAAATAGCACGTGCATGTGAAGAACGTAGGTAACATGTAGTGTGCAAGAGATAAAGGAACTTAGAGTCATTCATTTAAAAAACAATGCCATTAATCTTCAAAAACTCACTCCCAAACTCTGTAAACATCAAAGCTTTTCCTCTCTGTGGTGTATTGGCCATAATTACGGTCAGGCTATTGATTTTTTTTTTTTTTTTTTAATGCAGAATGAGATATTAAGTATAGAAATGGCTTACCAAGCATGCTAACTAGATAAACAAGAATTGAATTCATCAAGTTGGCTTTGTTTCTATCTTCAACACAACTTTCTCTGTCTACCTGAGTTCTAGTATGCAGCCATTTTTGATACACCTTCTTTTTCCTTTTACAGGCTGCCTTGAGTGTGTCATTCCGCCAAGCTGTTTGCTTCATCCTACCTTTACACACAACTGTTCCAAGACATATTAGCCACTTCTAGTACTGTGTCCCTATACCTTGTCCATTCTTTTTCCAGTGACTGTAACTGACTACATTTAACTAACTGGTACCTTTCTGAGATCATTGTTATGTACTTGTGCCTGATTTCCTTATCCTGAAGTTACTCTACTCTTATCCTCCTACATATGGACCTGACCTCCTGTACTTTTGGCCTCACAATACCAATTTCACTGCAGATTAAATAGTGATCACTGTCATCAAAGAATCCCCTGAAAACACGTGTGTCCTGCACAGTCTCCCTGAATTCCTGGTTAGTTATTATATAGTCAATGACAGATCTAGTTCTCCTGCCTTCCCAAGTATACCGGTGAATGTTCTTATGTTTAAAAAAGTAGTTTGTGGTTACTAAGCCCATACTGGCACAGAAATCCAAGAAATGTTTCCCGTTCCTGTTGGCCTCCATATCCTCTCCAAATTTACTCATAACCTTTTCATACCCTTCTGTTTGATTTCCAATCCTGGCATTAAAATCCCCCATGAGCAGAACACTGTCCTTGTCCTTTACTCTAACAACTACATCACTGAGTGCATCATAAAAACTATCCATGTTATCTTGATCTGTCCCTTCACAATACGAATATACTGACACAATCCTAATTTTCTTGCTAGACATTGTCAAATCCATCCACATCAGTCATTTGTTTACAGGCCTTATTGCAACTACGGTAGGTTTCATTTCTTTCCTGGTGTAAAGCCCTACACCCCATTGTGCTATTCGTGCTTTGACTCCTGCCAAGTAGACCTTGTATTCTCCCACTTCCTCTTCTTTCTCACCCCTTACCCGAATGTCACTAACTACTAAAACGTCCAACCCCATCTTACTTGCAGCCTCTGCCAGCTCTACCTTCTTCACAGCGTAGCCCCCATTGATATTAATAGCTCCCCATCTCATTACCATTTGTTTGCCAAGTCGTATCTTAGGAGTCCCTGGTTTGTCAATTAGAGGTGGGACTCTGTCAGATCCAAAGGTCCAAGGCATTTTGCTCTGATTGTTGCCAGCATCATATTTAAAGTACCAGGGAAGCAGGTTGCTAGCCTTACTTGCCCCGGGTCCCATTGAGTTTGACCCCTAACGGTTGAGGGACTAACAGGTGGATTTGGTAGTCTTTGCCGTCTGAGCACAAAGGTGACCATGACTCAGAATATGTCCAAGATGTTCACCTCATTCCAAAATAACTGGTATCCCGACTGTCAGGACCACTTACGTGGCCACTCATACGTTGCCTGTGGTTCATGAACTAGGACATGACAACAAGAACCCACACCATGAACCAGTCTGTTATGCACATAAAAAATGGCCCTAGTAATTACTGTGGAAATAGCTTTGTCCATGACAGTGGAACAAGATCTAGACAGGATGTACATTTATCAATGAAGAATAAACATAAAACTCAAAACAACTTTTTCTGTGAAGGAATAAAATTTTGCAACAATTTTCCCAACGAAATTTAAGGGATTAGTAAAACTAACTCATTAAAAAAAAAAAAGACTGTTAAAAAGTACCTGTTAAGCAATAAATTCCATACAGTGAAGGATTACTTATATAACACAAAGTAGGGGGTCGGGTAAAAAATGTAAAGCAAATAAATAATAGCAACAATAATAAAATATGTTATTTCACATAACACATTCTCACTATGTTTCTTCCTTCTTTTTATCTTTTCTGGATAAACTTACTGCCAAAGCTATGCAATGTATAATACTAGCACATTATTTTCTTTTTTAGCACATCATCTATCTCATATCACTCATAATAAAGGGATTCTGACCCAGATTTTTAGTATAGAAAATGGGAAGTTGTGGCACACAAAATGGAAATCAAACATCATTGCTATGGCCCTGATGTCAGCTGATAATGTGTACAGTGTTACAGTATGAAACAATGTGTGCATAGTATGTGTATGTGCAGTGACAGAGTGAGAAATAAATGGACATTGTAGCATTAGCCTTTTACATTATTAAATAATGACTCTGCAAAACAATATTGTACACTTTAATCCAGTCAATGAAGGAAAATTAGGGGAAAAATTCATATAGTCACAAACTTTTGTACATTGGTAGGGGAGAGTGTCATGAAAACACATACTAAACACCCCCCCCCCCCCCCCCATCTGTGGGGTGTGAGTGTTGGGGTGGAGAGGGCATTTAAAAGTCGCTTTTTTATGTCTCTCTCGAATAACTAAAAAACCACAGCTTCTTGTGCAAATGTTTCCCAGTACAAAATTAAACTGCATTAAATTTCCTAAAAAGCAGGTTCTATTCTTTTTTCCCTAGAACTAATAGTTTATCCCTTGCAGGGGATGGAGGCTTTTTTATGTCTCTCTCGAATAACTCAAAAACCACAGCTTCTTGTGCAAATGTTTCCCAGTACAAAATTAAACTGCATTAAATTTCCTAAAAAGCAGGTTCTATTCTTTTTTCCCTAGAACTAATAGTTTATCCCTTGCAGGGGATGGAGGAATTGCAAATTATTAAAAATAGTGTTTTAAATATATAAAATTAATGTTTAATGCCCACTAAACTTTGAAATAACAAAAAATTCACATTAGTTATTATAAAATAACATATTATCTTTAATGGATACCTTTCAAAAATAAATAAGTGTGTCATTATTATCATCAGCATCATCATCATCATCATTATCATCATCTTTGCAGATCGAGTAATGGTGCACCATTCTTACGCGTATCATGGCATGTGCTGAAAACAATGTGGCCCCCATACTTTTCTCTCAGTCTGTCCTGGACTGTCTTTATATGAGGTAATGCTACTGAAACTTGCTCTGACAACTCGTCTAGGTGAACTGGCACTCATCATTCCCCTCTTTGAAATTGAATATTTCCTCTATTGATGCATTAATTCCTTCATCCTCTCCTCAGAACACCCACTACTTCTATATTTTGGTGCTCAGCCTATAAAGAACTTTTTATAGCAGTCGTCATAGTATATTGCATCTGTAGCACGTAGCTCCAGCAGAGCATATTTGTCTTTTCAGATGGTGCCTCCTCATTCATCCTTCCTCTCCTCTGCATGAAATGTAATTGCATTATTTTAACTGAAGGATCAAACACTGTAAACCTATTGCCACTGTTCCTGGGTTTTTTTCCCTCTGTTTATCAAAAGCTCCATGATCAATAGCTTCTGCACAAAACAGGCAGCTAGTTTTAAAATCAAATTCCACTTCAGCTAATTGTAAATGCTTGACTCTACCTGATGTTGAATGCTGTTCCTCTGAAACAGCCTCTCTTAGAAATCTTTTAATTGATTTATCTCTGGTGCACTCTTTTCTGTAAGATGCACGAGCAACACCATGTTTTTGTTTCTGAAACTATCAGATTTTCCATCTTTCCTCAGATAACTGGCATTTACCAGTCCACATAGTCCTTTCTCATCACCATTGCATACGTCACTGACAACATCACTCACACAGATTAAACACATCTCAGCCATTGATAATAGGAACACATTTTACATAAAAATCTCTTAATTATGAGAAATAAATACTCACTTAATACACAGAAAGTCACTCCACTGTTTAAACACAAGCACACATAAGCAAAATGGACAGGAAATGAATTTTGTGGAAAATAAATACTTCCAGGCTGTCAGCACACAACACATTTCTGGAAAATAAATACTCTCCAGGAGTGTCCACACACTGCATCACTAGTGATTTACAAGGTGTGCTGTGGGAGTGTCGATATGATGGTGAAAGAGTGTGTTGTTTGTTTCCTGCAATGTAGTGGTCTGCGAACTCATTTGCTCACTCTTCGTTTTGCAGACACACAAATGGGGGAAGTAAGTTATCTAATTCTGATGACCTGCCTTCCTTCATACTTCTACCATCCACCCCACCCTCCCTTCCAGAACCACCAGTCAAATCCCCAGAACACAATTTATCTCTCAATATGACTCTACTGTACTTAGACATGATACAGTCATTTATATTTGGTCTTCCCACTTCATTTACCAATAAACATGATTTTTATACCATTAAAACACTATTCTTAATAATTTGTGATTTTTCCATCCCCTGCAATGCAGAAACTATTAGCTCTAGAGAAAAAATGAATATGACTTTTTTGTAAAAAAAAAAAAATGTGTACTTTAATTTTATACTGGGAAACATTTACGCTAGAAGCCACAGTTTTTAAGTTATTCAAGAAATACATAAAAAAAAACCTTTAAACGCCCCTCCCCCCCCTCCCCAATGCTCACATCATGCAGGTGAGGATTTTTAGTATGTTCATCAGGGTATTCCCCCCCCCCCCCCTCCCTCCCTCTCCAACCTTCCACTGTACAAAAATTTGTGACTACCTAAATTTTCTCCCCTATTCGCCCTTTTTTGGTCTTTGTTGACTGGGCTAACTAGGGATAAACTGAATGAACTGTTTTAAATAGACTGGCTTCATATTTGGGAAGGTGGAAGCTCCAATCTTCATCCAGACATCCTGATATGTTTTCAATGGTTTCTCAAAATAACTTCAGGAAAATGCCAAGAACCATCAGCTATGACAGACTACCTGCCTCACCCTTGTTAAACTGTACACATAAGTATTTAACTTTCAGTATGTATAAATTGTGTTATTTTTTTGTTATTGTAAAAGTAATCTATGGATAAATACTACTACTGCTACTAATATTACTGCTGCTGCAATAATTCTGGCACAGAATACTGCAGCACAACATTCTATTTTCAATTGATGATGGTACTGAAACATGCCGTAACCCCAAGCAGCATTTCCACACCTGAGAATGTGCCGGGCACCGAGCTCCTCTCATAAGAGCACCAGTTGGAGCAAGTATATATGCTACTCACTAAGTGAATAGCAGCACTGCATTGGTGTTGTGCATCTGACTGGTACAGTCTTTGCACCTGTCATCAGTCAAATGTGCGGCCTGGCAGCTATAGCCTCAGTGAGCGGTGTCATAGACTAGGAAAGCCACCGGTCTGTGAGCTCCCAGCTAGCAGTAATAGTTCCGAGCTTCAAACTGGGTCCACTGAGTTGGGTGTCGTTCCCTTGATACACTAGACAGTCTCCAAGGGTCCTGGGTATGACTCAGGGCACCTGCAGGTTTGAGGCAGCTACCCTGGTCTACACGCAGTGTACACCAGTCCAGAGCAATGAACTTATTGTACCCAGCTTAGGTCAGGAAAACTGCCATCATCAGTGGCCACTGTTATGCTGTCACAGCATTTTGCTGCTCTAGTGTACACACTTACTGCCCAGTAGCTTCTGTCAGCCTCTAGGCCATGGTAATGCATGGAAGCACTGACTAGTAAAGAATATTGTGGAGTAAGCATTCTAGATTATGCACTTTCTGCAGTATAGGATATTTCATCCCAAAGCTCCCCACAGACAGCACTTTGGAGGCAAAAGCAGCCATCCTCAAAAATAGTGTTAGACAACTGTACACTGGTGTCAGCATAACAGTCATAGCACAACTTGACCGCTACATTTAGTGTGAGAAGAGCCAGTACCTACAAGTGACACTACGAAATGACAATCTGCAGCATCAGTTCAGCCTGGTGAGTGAAAATGAATTGTGTTGCAAGAAATAGGGTTCAGTGCACAGTGCCTAATCACCAGAGTAGGAAGCCTAGACATTACGCTAGGGAATATAGGGAATGCCCATGATTAGCACTAAGATGCAGGAATTAGGTGTGTCCAGTGGTAGCATCTACCTTATCAGTCAGCAAAGAGGCATGTGTACCAGCTACCAACATAATTCTGCAGATGAGTGCTGCAATAATGCTGGTATATCATTCTGCAGTGCAATAGTCTACGGACAGCTGTGGATGGGACGGGTAAGAGCTGAGGTGTCGAGCAGCATTTTCACAGCTGACTACATGATGAGAACACAGCTCGTCATAACACCCCCAGGAGGAGCAAGTACATCTGCCCTTGCACAGCCATCAGCAGCATTCCATCAGTGCTGTGCAGACACTGGTCGAGATGGTATCATTGCTCTGTGAGCCTTCCTCTAGCCATGATGGTTCTGGACTCCAAACTGGGACTGGTGAGGCTAGGTCACGTGGTGGTGCCATCAGCTGACACTCCAGCCAGTCTCTGAGGATCCAGGTTCGAACTGGGACATCTGAACATTTGAGTCAATCACCTCTGCTGCATGCAGTGTGCCACAGTCCAGCCATACACTTGCTGTACAGCAGAGCTGACACTGCCTTGTGACAGCAATACCACCGTCATTGCTAGTCACTTCCCCAATGTACTTACTCACTGCCAGCTATCCTCGGTGGCATCTGGATTACAGTCACCAGTATCCTGTACAAAAGCATCAATTAAAACAGAATGTCATTGTTGAGTAAGTATTTTTGATTGTGTGTTCACTGCAGTACTGGAGATCTCATCCCACAGTTTCTTGCACATGCCACTTTGGAGGCAGAAGTGACCATTCTCCAACATTGGTGTCAAACAGCTTTACACTGATGTCAAAGAAGTGGTTATTGCATAACATGACAACAATGAGTATCACTGCACTTGCTTAATTTGTTTTACAGACACACGCAAAGTTGGGCTGAGAACTGCAGGCTGCACAAATACATTTACAGAAAAAAATCACAACACCAAGAAGGAGTTAGAAACAAATGTTGGTAGACATGTTTCTACATCTGAAAGATGATGTCTATTCAAATTTCATGCCAGTTATGTGAGAGTGGCACTAGTAGTGCCACTATGAGGATGCAAACCAGGTTTACCTTTAAAATCGTGCTGTAACAGTCATGAGCATTTCTTATCTTTGAGGCCGGAAAAGGTAAGTTGACATCAGTCAAGAATGTCTTTAAGGCAGCAAAAATGCCATTATCAACACCTCACTGAGGTTCAAGAAGGTCACGTAATAGGGCTATGAGAAGCTGGATTTTTTTTTCTGTGATATTGCAGAAAGACTTTGCAGGAATGTAGCCACTGTACATGACTGCTGGCAGGGGTGGTAACGAGAATATATGGTCGCATAAGCACTGAGCTCCAGATGGTCACATAGCACTACTGAGAGTGAAGACCATTATGTTTGGTGCATGGCTCTACTGCATTGTAGTGCATCATCAGCAGCAATCTGAGCAGTAGTTGTCATCAAAGTGACTCAATGAACTGTTACAAATTGTTTACTTCAAGCACAGCTCCAAGCCAGATGCCCTGTAGCATGTATTCCACTCCCCAAATCACCATTGTTTGTGACTTCAGTGGTGTCAAAAAAGAGCTCATTGGAGGGCAGGGTGGAGGTCTGTTGTATTTTCTGATAAAGCTGGTTCTGCTTCAGAGCCATTGATGGCCATATGTTTTTTAGGAGAAGGCCTGGTGGCAGCTTGTAACCAATCTGTCTAGACACACTGGACGCACATCTGGAGTTATGATTTGGGATGCAATTTCATATGACAGCAGGAGCACCCTGACTGTGAATTTATATGTCAATCTGCTGTCATGTGCTGCCATTCATGAACATGTTCTCCAACAGGATAATGCTCACCCACATCCTACTGTTGTAATTCAACATGCTCAAAAGAGTGTTGACATGTTGTCATGGCCTGCTCAATCACCAGGTCTGTCACCCATCGAGCACACATGGGATATCATGAGATGACAACCCCAGTGTCAGCCACAAAAAGCATTAACTATCCCTGTAATGACAGACTAAGTGCAAAACGCATGGAACTCCATCCCACAAACTGACATCTGAACAACACAATGGGTGCACATTTGCATGCTTGTGTTCAACATTCTGGTGGTTACACCAGTTATTAATGTACCAGCATGTCACATTTGCAGTAGCTTATCTCATGCTTACATTAACCTGTGAGCTTGCAATTTTAATCACTTAATTATGTTACCTAGACAAATGAATTCCAGAAATTTCATTATTCCAAATTAATTACTTTTTGGTGTTGCAATTTGTTTCCATTAGTCTATGGGACCACAAAATTACACTTCTCCAAACTCAATGTTAAATTTGCATCTCTCAGCCTCAGGAATACTTCCCTTAGGTGTTGTATGTGCTTCTCCATATCACTTGTGAAGACGATTACATCATCAAGATAAACTATGTATTGATGCAGTTTCAACCACCTGAGAAGTCTGTGCAACAACCTATGAAATTTTGCAGGTGCATTCTTCAACTTGAAAGATATCCCCTGAATTGATAATGTCCCCATGGTGGAGAAATTGCTGTTTTCAGTCAGCCATCCAGAGCGACATCTAGCTGATTGTAGCCATTCCATACCTCCACCTTTGGAAAATATTTGCATTGGCCTAAATAGTGTATGGTTTGCATAATGCTCACCTACAGTGAGTGCTATTGGTCCACCCATCTATTCAACTGCCAAGTTCTTGACAACATTATTATGACCATATGTGGGCCAATTAGATTCTTATATCAAGAATTCAGCCCATTTTATCAGTAAATTAAATGGCATAGTGGTACAGCCAGAGGACATATTACTTAGTTTTTATGTGACGTCGCTATTCACTATGATTCCACTCAATAAAGTGTGGCAACAGCTGAATTGGATTTTTCCTCGCGATGTTGTGGAACTGTTTAAATATTGCCTCACAACCACGTATTTCAAATGGGACAATGAGTTCGATAAACAGATGGATGGTGTCACTATGGGGAGCCCCTTAAGCCTGGTTATAGCGAACGTATTTATGGAAAAATTAGAGAAGAAGGCATTGGAAACTGTGAACAAGAAACTGAATTTTGGTTCTGTTATGTGGCTGATACGTCTATTTTGTGGCAGCATGGCAGGGAGGAACTGGTCGTTTTCACAAACATCTGAATGGGATCAATCTGAATATTCAATTTGCGAAGGAGGAGGAGGAGGATGCAGGCACAAGATTAAATTTTCTTGATGTACTAGTTTTGAAGAAAGAAGATGGTAGCTTGGGCCACACAGTTTACCGAAAACCCATGTACACAGACCATTACCTACACTGGGATTTGAACCACCACTCGCAACAAAAGCGAGGTATCATAAAAACGTTGGTGGATAGAGCAAGGAAAATTTGTGAACCAGAGCTGCTTGATGCAAAACTAAAACATCTCACCATTGCATTGCTCAAGAATGGTTATTTGTTCGCTGAGGTGAAAAGAGCATTATGACCACTGCATAGAAATCATAGTGATGCTCAAGTGCCGGTGAAATCTAAAGTTTTCCTGCCATTCATTAAGGATGTGACTGACCACATAGGAAAAATCTCAAGAAAGCGGAACATTGTGGTAATTTACACAACCACACGGAAGATACAAGGTAATCTAAAATCAGCCAGGGATGCTCGCCAACCACAGGAAAAAGCTGGAATTTATAGGATTTCATGTATTTGTGGGGAGGTGTATGTGGGTATTACAAAAAGAACTGACAAAAAGCAACTCAAAGAGCACAACAGCAATTGCGGATGAGGGTAGACTGACAAATTAGCTGTTGCAGAACATGCTTTATAGCCAGGATACCATCACACTCATTTTGACCGGACTCAAGTAGTGGCAGCCACAAATGGATACCACAAAGGCTATACAGAGAGGTCATAGAGATTGTGAAACACCCCAGGAATTCTAATCGGATGGAGGAGGGTGTGACATTGAATGAAACTTGGATTCTGGTGCTGAAGATGATGTGTACCTGTCTTCGACTATGGGATGATAGTAAGAGTGGATGACAGCAGTTGACAACAGCCAGTTTCGCTCACCTATTCAAAATGTGACGTCACACCACTGTGTGGGAGCTAGTGGAAGCAGAAATTTGCTGTAGTCTGTAGCAAGCCAGGATGTGAATTGGTTGTATAGCAAAGCCATGATCTCCCTTGAAAATGTCCTCTACAGATGGGGATGAAACGTCGGGTTTCAAAGTGAAATCTCTTAGAGCACTGCACAACAGTCCAGTATATTTTATTAACTGTGACAATTCCAGCCATGAAAATTTACATTTTACAAATCAGATGTATACCATGGTGAAAGACTGTGTACATGAAGTAGAGGAGGGCCTATTAACTGAAACCAAATTAAAGCAAACTTTTACTGAAAAGATTCAGCCTATAATATATATTGAAGTGGGAGAAATGTATGAGACTGCCTTAGTGAGTACTGGGAATTCTATTTGTGGGATAAAACAGAATTTTATGAGCACATTAAGAATAGAAATACAATTGAATTTTCAGTCACAGCAGTAAGAATTAAAATAACCATGGGAGTTTTAGTAAGCTAGTGAGGAAGCAAGTAGTCTTAGTTGTAAACATTGATGGAGAATCACTTATCCAAGCACTTCTTGTGGTATAAAATTTTAGCATAAACATGGTGCTGGGCATAAACTTCTTACACAAACATAGGGCACACAGTGATTGTAAAGATCAGGTGCTGGAATAAAATAATAGTAAAGGAGGCAGACCACCAAGAAAACATTGGGGAGTTAATTAAGGGATTTAAAAATGTAGAGTTAACAACAAGCATGGATATAACAACTATGTTCTGGGAGGTGCCTGTGTCAGTAGACAGCAAAAAATATACCACTTTTCTGTTTGAGTGCAAAGCATAATAATACCTAATAGCCCAATTAGGTCTGCATGTATCTGTTGCTGTATCTGTAACAGTACTGAATTATGTACATGGAATTGAGCTGATGAGAAGGCTTACTATTTATGTGGACAATATACTGATTGCAACATCAACTTGGGAGGAGCACTATTTCTATTTTTACAGCTTTGCATAGAGGTGGAATGATACTCAAGTTACAGAAATGTCAGTTTATCAAAGAGGAGATAAATTACGTGTGATATTTTTTTTTCTTTTCCTTTTTTCTTTTTCTTCTTCTTTTTTTTCCTTCTTCAGATGTGATTGTACCTAATGAAGACAAAACAGCAGCAACAGAAGAGTGTGCTAAACCAAGGAATCGGAAGCAGGTAAAAATCATATATAGGAATCGTCAGCTCTTATCAAAAATTCTTAAGTGATTTAAGTCTCAATTCACCAAACTTGTCATGGCTATTAAAGAAACACATGTCACAGGTACGGACAGTTGACTGTGATAGGAATTTGAAAAAATAAAGTGTAGTTTATGTAACAGTAAGTTGCTCTATAATCCATACACATCACTCTCATTTTATCTCACAACAAACAGCTCTGATTATGGTTTAGGTGCTGCTCTGTTCCAGAAGAAAATAGTTTATAGGTAGATAGAACACCAAAGTGTATCACTTGTCAATACGCTGCCATCAAAGCACAAGTGAGTATATGGCATTTTAGAAAAGAAGTATTGGTTGTAATATGGGGCTTCATGAAATTTTGAATATGCTTGGGAGGACATGAAACTATAGCAATGACAGACACAAGGCTGTAAGTTATTTACAGGACTTTAAATTATTAAATGTGAGGCTCACTCAGTGGGCACTGTTCTTACAACAGTTTCGATACCAGACCAAATACATCAAGGTACCAATAATGTAATTGCTGAAGTGCTTTCATGCATACCAGTTGGAGGAGATGATAATGTTAAGGAGGAAGAAGAAAGGATTGAATTTAAAATGATGTACAGAAAGGGGGTAGATGAGGAAAAACATATTACGAGTATATTGAAGGATATGAGATGGGTACAGAACAATGATCGTAATCTGAAATTAGTGAAAAGCAGTTTGTGGATTAAGTGGAAAGCAAAACTTACAAAATTTTACAAGATTTACAAAGGAGTACTGTTCCATAAGTAAAACGAAAACAAGCAGGAGTAGTGTGTGTACTGGCCTGAAGAGCATGTACCGCCATTGATTATATACGTATATCTAAGTCATGGGCATTGTTGGGAACAGAAATGCACAGGCATGGCTATGTTCTATTTAAGAACAAGGACCATAGAGTAAGGAAACAGTTTGGTGCATGTGACAGTGCCAAAATGTAAGGCACAATACCATTGCCAGTCAAGGAGAGATACAAAACATTCTATCCACTAATGTAAGTGAACTACTGGCCATTGATGTTTCCAGTTCATTACTAACTAGTAGGGGTGGTCAGAAATACATTTCCCTTCCAGTAGATGTATTTTCTAAGCATGTAAAGTTCTGTGTGATGAAAAAGGCCTCTAGTAAAATAATGTTTCGGAAACTGGAGACAGACTATTTTATAAAGGTTGGGAAGCTGGTTTTGGATAATGGTTCACAATTTACTTCTAAGCTATGGGAACAATTTGTGCTGCAGGCAGGAGTGAAGCACATCGGAACATTAGCATGACACCTGGTAGGAAATCTGGGAGAATGCTATACACGTGAACTTGGATGAGTATGCTGTATATACTGCAGCCACAAAGACACATCATGGACTGAATACGTTTCTACATTTGAGGACATGATGAACAGTGTTAAAAGCAGTTTGATGGAATTCACACAGCATGAGGTAATGTGGAATAAAAAAAGCAGTAAACCTGATACCTGAGGCAGTAGAGGTTGGGATGTTTAAGGGGGACTAAACAGCTAAGGTCATCAGTCTCTGAGGCAGTAGAGTTTCTGCCAGGAACCACAGTTTCAGAACAGGAGAGACTAAAATCAGTGGTTGAAGAGATGGTAAGAGGATTCATACAATAAAAGTATCAGTATAACACTAGGTACAAATCAACTAGGTACATGGTGCATGACCTGGTGCTCATGAAGACCAAGGATCAATCAAAAGATACTGTTGGTGAGATACACTGTGGGGCAAAAGTGATGGGATACTTCCTAATATTGTGTCGGACTTCTTTCTGCCTATCATAGTGTATTGATTCAATGTTGCATGGACACAACAAGTCATTAGAAGTTCCCTGCAGAAATACTGAGCCATGCTGCATTTATAGCCACCCATCATTGTGAAAGTGTTGTTGGTGCAGGGTGTTATGCTTGAACTGATCTCTTGATTATGTTCCATAAATGTTTGGTGGGATTCATGTCAGATGATATGGGAGGTCAAATCATTCACTCAAATGGTCCAGAATATTCTTCAAAAAAGTTGTGAACAATTGTGGGCTGGTGACACAACACTGTTGTTTGGGAACATGAAGTCCATGAATGGCTGCAAATGGTCTCCAAGCAGCTGAACATAACTATTTCCAATCAATGATCAGTTCAGTTGGACCAGAGGACCCAGTCCATTCCATGTAAATGCAGCCCACACCATTATAGAGCCACCATCAGCTTGCACAGTGTCTTGTTGACAACTTGGGTCTATGGCTGCATGGGGTCTGTGCCACAATCAAATACTGCAATTGGCTCTCACCAACTGAAATCAGGACTCATCTGATGAGGCCATAGTTTTACAGTCATCTAGTGTCCAACAAATACGGTCACAAGCCCAGGAGAGGCACTGCAGGTGATGTAACACTGTTAGCGAAGGTACTCCCTCTGGTTGTCTACTGCCACAGGCCATTAACACCCCATTTCACCACACTGTCCTAACAGATAAGTTTGTCATACATCCCACATTGACTTCTGCAGTTATTTCAACTGCATTGCTTGTCTGTTAGCACTGACAACTCTACATGAATGCTGCTGCTCTCAGTCATTAAGTGAAGGCTGTTAGCCACTGCATTGTCCATAGTGAGAAGTAATGCCTGACATTTGATGTTCTTGACACACTCTTGGCAGTGTGGATCTTGGACTATTGAATTCCCTAACGATTTCCAAAATGGAATGCCCCAACTACCATTCCATGTTCAGAGTCTGTTAATTACCTTCTTGTGATCATTCTCACATTGGAAACCCTTTCACATGAATCATCTGATCTGAGTACAAATGACAGCTCCGCCAATGCACTGCCATTTATACCTTGTGTATGTGATACTATTGCCATTTGTATATGTACATGTCTCTATCCCACGACTTTTGTCACCTCAGTGTAAAGAAGCTTTTAGAACTGTACCATGGTCATTGTAGTATGCTGCCCTCACCCAAATGCTTACAGACTGGAGTACCCAAAGTCGAGGAAGCATCTGGGACTCAGAAATTTGACTGAGCTATAACAGTACAGACAGCCAGTTTAAACTGTCTGTCAGTAAGTATATTCTTATATATGTGTGTGTTTAATTTATTTATGTATGTTAAGATTACGAATTTTTGAGATATTATGGGAATTTGTACTAGATTAATATCTTGGTGGTCAATTTGTTATATATGTGTATGAGGGGCATTCAATAAATAATGCAACACAACTTTTTTTCTTGGCCAATTTTGGTTGAAAAAATGAGGAATTTGTAGTGGGACATCATAGAACAACGTTTCACGAATTTCTGATAGGTGGTGGCATTATAAGTAGTCTTCAAAATGTCATTGGTAACAGAGATGCATTCCAGGCAGAGAGCTGTTAATGAGTTTCATTTGGCAGAAAACCAGAGCATTGCAGATATTTGTAGTCACTTGCAGGATATCTATGGAGACCAGGGAGTGAACAAAAACATTGTGAGTCATTGGGCATCTGCCATCATTTCAACAAGGTCACGCAAACCTGTCTGATCTCCTGCATGCCAGCTGGCCCCACACAGCAGTGACTCCTGCATTGTTGGTATATGTGGACAAATTCATTCGAGGTGATCAATGGGTCACAGTCTAAGCACTGGACTGCACAACTGGACATCTCTGCTGGTAGTGCTGACACATTTGTCCACCAGTTGGCATGCTCAGAGGCATGTGTCTGCTGAGTTGTTCACCACCTAACAGAAGACCATGAAGAACAATGAAGGATCATCTGTGCAGAACAGCTTGTACGTTACAAGGGTGATTGTGACTTTTTTTGTCAAACATCATCACAAGTGAGGAAATATGGGTTCATCACATTGAACCAGAAATAAAATAGCAATCCACTGAGTGATGCCACAGCACCTCTCCTCCAAAGAAAAAGTTCAAAGATGCACCCTCAGCCAATAAAGTCATGGCATCAGTCTTCTGGGACTCTGAAGGGGTTATTATGTTTAATGTATTACCTCATGATGCAAGATCAAATCAGAAGTGTATTGTGCTAACTTCAAGAAATTGAAGAAATGACTTCAGCTCATTCATCGCCACAAAAATGCAAACAAATTTCTCCTTCTCCATGACAACAGAAGATGTTACACAAGTCTGCACACCAAAGAGGAGCTTACAAAACTGCACTGGACTGTTCTTCCTCATCCACCCTACAGCCTGTATCTCGCACCTTCTGACATCCATCTATTTGCTCGAATGAAGGATGCACTCTGTGGGAAGCAGTGCATGGATGACTGCAGAAGTTAACAATGCAACAAGACTTTGGCTCTGACATTGACCAGTAGAGTGGTAGGGGGAGGGGAGGGGGGTGCTGTACAGGCCCTCCAAGTAAGGTGGCATAAGGCAGTCACATTGAATGGAGATTATGTTGAAAAATAGGGTTTTGTTACCAAAAGAGTGGGGAACAATATGGTGTATTGGACTGCTGAATAAAATCAACCTGCTTTCAGAAAAACTATGTGTTGCATTACTTACTGAATGCCCCTTGCATACACAGGGCAAGTCACTTGATGTAACACCACATTTATTTTGTAAACAGTTACAAATACCAAACCAAGGTTCTCTGCAAACGATAGTACACAAAGAGGCATTTTCTTTGTTATGTGCTAAAGAGACTTAACTATAGAATTGATTAAGATATTGAAGCAAGTATTATTTTTTTAAATACAATGATAAACTTTTTAAAAGCATCTGAAAGTGCTTGAAAAGAGGAGTACAGTGATATAATGCTTGTTTAATTTGAGGCTGAAACTGTTTGCAAAAGAAACTGTGAAATATTCTAAAACTGAAAGGCTAGTTGGCTGGAATCGGAAATTGCATTGTTAGCACACTCATGTCAGGCTACATCATTCTGTCAAGCCTTTTGATTGTTCATTTGTCTGCACTGCAGAACAAGCAGGAACTGTGTCTTCTATCGGCAGGTCATTTCTGCTTCAACATTCCTCGAATTGAGACATGTACACAATTGAGGGAAAGTTAGACATACTACTTTTATACTGTGAACGTCAAAGAAATACTGTCAAAGCAGTACAGTGGTACAGGGATGTCTATTCTGATCATCGTTGTCCACCATGTCCAGCAATTGCACAATTTATTAGTTCACTAGCACAAACAGGCAGCTCCAACATCAAACAGAGGAAAAGAGTAAAGACTGCAATTGGCAGAGCATATGAAGAAGCTGTTCTGGCTATGACACATATTAATATGCATGGTGGTACAAGGCATATTGCCAAGAAATATGGGATTATCCAGATGAGTGTCATTCACACCATGCATCAGCATCTGCCACTACAATGGGCACTTAGTGGACATGATTGTGAACAGCGTATAGAATTTTGTCAGTTTGCTCTGCAGCCAGAGCATACATGTATGGTGCACCACTGCAAGAAATTGAATTGTGGGACCTTACTTCATCCCAGGGATGTTGAATGGAAATACATATGCACACTTTCTTATGAACATTCTATCTGTTCTTCCAGAAGAGATACCACTGGATAAGCAGTGCAGTTCCATGTGTGTGGTTCCAACACAACAGCTGCCCAGCTATCTCTTCATGTGTTGCAACACATATACAGAATGGGAAGCTTCCTAACTGCTGGATAGGGTGGATTGCTCTAGTACAATGGCTGGCAAGGTCCACTGATTTGACCCCTCTTGATTTCTGTGTACGGGGAGCACTGAAAGATGCAGTCTCTCATGACACCAAACTATGTTAGATGCCATGTGCTGTGAACCACCACAGCATGCAATGGTAAATCAGCCAATTTACTTTCACCTGTTTATCTAGCCCTCTAACAGAAATTACAAATGTGCCTTGTAGTCAACAGTAAACAATTTGACCACAATCTTAGGAAAAAAGGGTAAAACTTTGTTTCATTAAGAAAAGTATTTGCTTTGTGACATATTGTCAGTCATTCTGAATAAGATGTTTAGTTTAAAGTGTATTACGTGTAATTTTCATTTTGAATAGTATCTACACACACATTGTCTGACAGCAGGTGTTTTATGTTAAGAAGCTTTTACGTGTTCCCAGGCAAAGAGAGGTCAGGTATTATTTTTGTTTTTTGAAATCTAAGAAAGTTGATACAGTAGATTAAGTATGACTGACCAATATATCTGTTTCAGTTTAAAGCAGTAAGCAGCAATGTGGAGGGTTTAAACAGACAAATGCCTGACATAGCTGTAGCTGTTTCCACAGAAACCTGAAAACATACATTCATTTGAAATAATTTCTCTGACCCCACACGATGCCCCACAAGCCAGCATGTGCCAAACTTCCATATACAAAAATCATAGCTGACCCTGTATCTATGTTGCATAGGAAATGAAGTTCCATCTTAGTAGTGTAGGCCTGTCTTGCTGCACGTAATGACAGAGGCTGGCTGCTCGGCATGAAATCTCTGCTGTCTGATGAAATTATGCCGTCTGTCAGACAAAAAGAAAAAGTTATTAATCTGTGGTGATTTCAATGTAAACTTTCTAAATAATTCTGAGAGGAAAAGTGAAATAGAAGTGTTATTAATAACATATAACTTAGAATCAGTGATCAATTTCCCTAGACATATAGCTCAAGACAGTAGCACACTAAAAGATAATGTATTTGTACAGAAAGAGGATGTAAAACAAACACATGCTTTCCCTGTGGTAAATGGATTGTCAGACCATGATGCACAACTGATTAACTTACAAAACCTAACAGGGTGTACAATTCAGAAACGGTTAAGTAAAAATGTGAGGTCACTCAACCCGGTATCTATAGAGCACTTCAAAGAAAGCTTAAAAATGTTAAATGGGGAGATGTATATAATGAGCCAAATGCTAATGATAAATGCAACATATTTCTTGATAAATTTATATCCCCTTTAGAACATTTTTTTCCAAAAGAAAAATACTAAATGTAACGCCACACACTTTTCAAAGAAACCTTGGATTACTACAGGTATTAAAGTCTCTTCAGAAAGAAATAGAAAAATTTATGAGACAACAAGAACTTGTAAAGATCCAGAAGTAGTTTCACACTATAAAAATTATTGTAACACAATGAAAAAAGTTGTAAGGAAATCAAGAAATATCTATGTTAGAAAAGAAATTAACAACTCAGACAATAAGATCAAATCTATATGAAATGTTGTTAGAAGGGAGACAGGAAAAGTAACCACTGGAGTAGATAATATTACTATTAAGGAGAATGAGACCATCCTAATCAACAGTACACAAGTAGCTAATGTATTTAACAACCATTTCTTAAGTGTAGGAGAAAAAAATTGTGAGAACAGTTCAAAAGAAAAAGCCAGGCAGTATATGAAAGAATCTGTTTTGAAAAAAATTTAGTCAGATTAAGTTTCATCTGACAACCTCTTGTGAAATAAGTAAAATTATTAAATCTTTGAAAAATAAATGTTCTATTGGACTAGATGACATCTCTAATAAGATATTAAAGAAATGTGGAGCAATTACAGCTGATGTCTGAGTCACATATGTAATGCATCACTAACTCAAGGTATTTTCCCACACAAGTTAAAATATGCCATTGTCAGGCCACTCTACAAAGAGGGGGACACCACAGATGTCAATAATTATTGGCCAGTATCCTTCCTTACAGTATTTTCAAAAATCTTCGAGAAAGCAATGTACTCAAGAGTGATTAGCCATCTCAACAGTAATAGGATAGTTAGTAAATCACAGTTCTGATTTCAAAAATGCTGTTCCACCGAGACAGCAATATACAAATTCACTGTCCACGTAATAGAGTCTTTAAATAGTAAAATGTCACCAATAGGAATTTTCTGTGACTTGTCCAAAGCATTTGATTGTGTGAAACATGACATTATGTTACAGAAATCACAGTTCTATAAAGTTTCCTTATATAGGTCAAGTGATTTAAATAAGTTTGCCACTTCGTCTAACTGGGGTGAAATTACATTAGGTGTTCCACAGGGTTCAATCATGGGTCCCCTTCTGTTCTTGATATATGTGAATGACCTCCTTTCCTATCTGAAACAGGAAGCTGAACTGACAATGTTTGCTGATGGTACAAGGATCCTTATTAATCTGGTAAAAGAAACTCCAATTGAAATTAATACAAATAAGGTCTTTGGAAAAGTCACTAATTGGTTTTCTGTGGATGGGCTTGCTCTAAACTTTGAAAAAAAAAACACAGTACATCCAATTTTCTGCTGCAAAAAGTACAGTTCCTTCAATAAATATAACACATCAACAGAAGTCAGTAGACAGAGTAGAGGATACTAAGTTTTTGGGTGGACACATAGATGAGAATCTTAATTGAAAAATTCATATTTTGGATCTTCTAAAGTGACTAGGTTCAGCAACTTTTGCATTCAGAATAATTGCCAATTGTGAGGATACAGAAATTAGTAAGCTAACATAGTTTGCATACTTTCACTTTCTGATGTCATTCAGAATAATATTTTGGGGTAACTAAACATTTAGACAAAAAGTACTCACTGCTCAAAAGAAAATGGTTAGAATAATGTGTGGGGTTCATGGTCACACATCTTATAGGCATCTTTCTAAAAGATTGGGAATTCTTACAACAGCCTCACAGTACATTTACTCACTAATGAAATTTGTTCTCAACAACATGGACCAGTTTAAAAACAACAGTGACATTCCTGATTATAATACCAGAAAAATGAAAGACTTACACTATCCTTTACTCAACCTATCTTTGGCACAGATAGGGGTGAAATATGCTGCTATAAAATTTTTTGACATATTACCAGATGAAATAAAATGTTTGACAGACAGCAGTAATAGCTTCAAAAATAAATTGAAATCATATCTCCTTGACAACTCCTTCTATACCATAGATGAATTCTTGAGTAGGAATAAATAAGTCTATAAATACTGTATATGCATTTTGTGCCATTTAAGGCAATGGGGTAAATAATAGAAATATTAATCTTTAACTCTGTATTTTAATACACTCCTGGAAATTGAAATAAGAACACCGTGAATTCATTGTCCCAGGAAGGGGAAACTTTATTGACACATTCCTGGGGTCAGATACATCACATGATCACACTGACAGAACCACAGCCACATAGACACAGGCAACAGAGCATGCACAATGTCGGCACTAGTACAGTGTATATCCACCTTTCGCAGCAATGCAGGCTGCTATTCTCCCATGGAGACGATCGTAGAGATGCTGGATGTAGTCCTGTGGAATGGCTTGCCATGCCATTTCCACCTGGCACCTCAGTTGGACCAGCGTTCGTGCTGGACGTGCAGACCGCGTGAGATGACGCTTCATCCAGTCCCAAACATGCTCAATGGGGGGACAGATCCGGAGATCTTGCTGGCCAGGGTAGTTGACTTACACCTTCTAGAGCACGTTGGGTGGCACGGGATACATGCGGACGTGCATTGTCCTGTTGGAACAGCAAGTTCCCTTGCCTGTCTAGGAATGGTAGAACGATGGGTTCGATGACGGTTTGGATGTACCGTGCACTATTCAGTGTCCCCTCGACGATCACCAGAGGTGTACGGCCAGTGTAGGAGATCACTCCCCACACCATGATGCTGGGTGTTGGCCCTGTGTGCCTCAGTCGTATGCAGTCCTGATTGTGGCGCTCACCTGCACGGCGCCAAACACGCATACGACCATCATTGGCACCAAGGCAGAAGCGACTCTCATCGCTGAAGACGACACATCTCCATTCATCCCTCCATTCACGCCTGTCGCGACACCACTGGAGGCAGGCTGCACGATTTTGGGGTGTGAGCGGAAGACGGCTTAATGGTGTGCGGGACCGTAGCCCAGCTTCATGGAGACGGTTGCGAATGGTCCTCGCCGATACCCCAGGAGCAACAGTGTCCCTAATTTGCTGGGAAGTGGCGGTGCGGTCCCCTACGGCACTGCATAGGATCCTACGGTCTTGGCGTGCATCCGTGCGTCGCTGCGGTCCGGTCCCAGGTCGACGGGCACGTGCACCTTCCGCCGACCACTGGCGACAACATCGATGTACTGTGGAGACCTCACGCCCCACGTGTTGAGCAATTCGGCGGTACGTCCACCCGGCCTCACGCATACCCACTATACGCCCTCGCTCAAAGTCCGTCAACTGCACATACGGTTCACGTCCACGCTGTCGCAGCATGCTACCAGTGTTAAAGACTGCGATGGAGCTCCGTATGCCACGGCAAACTGGCTGACACTGACAGCGGCGGTGCACAAATGCTGCGCAGCTAGCGCCATTCGACAGCCAACACCGCGGTTCCTGGTGTGTCCGCTGTGCCGTGCGTGTGATCATTGTTTGTACAGCCCTCTCGCAGTGTCCGGAGCAAGTATGGTGGGTCTGACACACCGGTGTCAATGTGTTCTTTTTTCCATTTCCAGGAGTGTATGTATTAAAAAAAATCTTGTTTCATATGTGCATTTCTTGTGCACTTGACACGTTCCACATAATAACGGCTACTGTACCAAGTGATTGATCAATGGAAGACACAACTAACTAACTAACTAACTAACCCTGCTAGCAGTAGCCAACCCTGGTCACATTGTTTCCAGTTTTAATATATTTATCAGATTCCTTTGTGAACTTTCCAAGAGCTACTGAATGTAGCTATGAAAGTTATACAGTTCCATTAAGAAAAAAAATACTTTCTTCAGTATCTTGATCAATACAAGAGTTGAGGCTCTTTATCACGTATCAAAGTATCAACCAAGTGGAGGGTAATTTGTTGTTCAATAAGCTGCAACAGGTGTACTTACTGTATAGCATCAGAATATGAATTTGAATATGCAAAGGGGTGATTTGTAATCCTCGGTTTGAAGAGAATAAATTTTTTTGAGTGGAAAAATTTTTGGCCACAAATCAGCATAGTTTTAGAAAGCATTGCTCATGAAAAAGTCAGCTTGCCCTTTTCTCACATGAGATCCTGTGAACCATGGATGAAGGGCAACCGGCAGATTACATGTTCTTAGATTTCCATAAAGCACATGATACAATGCCACACTCCCAACAGTAAATGAAAGTACAATCATATGGAGTAGGTTTCCAAGTATGTGAGTGGCTCAAAGACTTTGTAAGCTGCAAAACCCAGTATGTTGTCCATGATGGCAAGTGTTCATCAGTGCCACTGTCTAAGAGACAACATACATTGATACATAATATATTTACTAGTATTATAGGGTGGCTTATTCTAGGTTGTACAGGTGGTTCCTCAAATTCATCCAACAGTTCCTTTTGGATTTGTCTCCAGCTAAAGTGATCGAATCTGTCTTCATTACATTTAGGTCAAGGTGTGTAGGGGTTTCCTGAACCATATTTTCAGCTGCTTTTTCCAGTCGGTCTACTAATTTCAAATCAAAACACTGCAAAACTTCATTACATTTAGTTTGCCGAATGTGGCCCAAATTATAGTGGTTGGAGCAACTCTGCACCTCCAAACCAGGCAGAACACTAGTTACAGGTAAACCACTTTCATTATTATCGTCGGGTTCCTTCTCAAGTAACAACTGTCACAGCCACTGGGTTCATCGACCCACAACACTCTACCCTCTACATTTTCACTTACCTCCTGCCCTAAATCTATCAGTACAGTGTCAACATGCTGCACAGGCACTTTAGATAAGAGCTCATCCTTCTCATCATAGATATTAGCATGAATTTCTTCTACTTCTTCACCTGACAATTCAGTACTTTGTAACTCTTCCCTAACATTACGTTTTTGTGCCTTCTCTTGCTCTTCCCACTTAGAAAGCGTCTCTAACATGGTATCAACTAAATACTGTGAGTGGTTTAATATTTACGCTGTATCATTGGAGGCTACCAACTCATCATCTGAATGCTAGGTTTGAGTGTTTCGATCTGTCTTACCAATTTCTATAATTACTGGCTTAGGAAAAGTAACCACTTGCAGAGCACCAGTGACCTCATAGACGGGAAATAGTTTTCCTGCCTCTGCCAACTACTGTTTCCCTCATTGCCATTATTGTTAACTGGAACAGTATTGCTTTCAACACTGTTGTTTACCTGCACATTTTCATTACAAACAAAATTGCTATCATCAGGTTGCCATTGTTGGTTATGGTTATTATTTCTCCATTTCCTACCTTTCTTAGGATGGCGAACACCTACTGTTTGGATGTTTACATTCCCATTCTGCTCATTCTTAAAATTACAATTAGCGCTATTACTATTTCTATAATTACGTGGCTGCTCCTCATTGGCAGCAACACACTCTACATATTCCAAATATTCAATGTAATGGTCACGATTGTCTCTAGGGGTGGATATGATTCTAGTTTGCCAATACCATGGCAATTTAGCTTCAAGACCTAGTATTATGATTTCAGGTTTCAAGTTTTCCGTCAAATGTGACAGACGTGAAATCCAAGATCTGGCAAACTCTTTGATAGATTTCCTGCCTACATTGAAGCATTTCCCACTCCAAAATTCTCTCAACACCTCATTCTGCTTATGACTAGACCAGTATCCATTAGTGAAAGCTGTCTTAAATTCCGCTAATGTGCTACATTTCAACATGAAATCAGCTGACCAACGCTTTGCGTCACCTGCCATATGAATTCTAATAAATGAAATTTACTCACATTCAGACCAAACTGATGGAAACACATCTTCAAAATCATTCCAGAAATCTATCGGATGGATATTTTTGTCTGGATCGAACCGTAAGAACTGCCGACACCCGATAAAAGTGGCGTTTGCAGCTACAACTTGTTGTACACTACCATTACCAGAAGCTGCTGAAGCTACTTTACTCTCAATTTTAGCAGTGTTAGTGCTAATAGTTTCTACTTTCACTTCAATGTTACCTACTCTCTGCACAACATGGGTAGTATCAGTTTTAATTGCTTCTACCTCTGCTTGACATATGTTCACTTTTACATTAACATCTTTAAATCTATCTGAGCACAGTTCAGATTCCGCCTCTATCTTTTCTGTAAACTTTTGCTCCAGTTTCACATCTTCATTTTGGAAGTCATTATGAACTTTGGACTTTGCTGTTTTATGCAGCTCAGATAATTGCTCAGCAACCATTTTCTTAATGACAGCATGGTTGGAATCAATGTTATAATTTAAACTGTCCAGTTCTGCTTTCCTCCCCCCATGGACCATGGACCTTGCCATTGGTGGGGAGGCTTGTGTGCCTCGGCGATACAGATGGCTGTACCGAAGGTGCAACCACAATGGAGGGGTATCTGTTGAGAGGCCAGACAAACGTATGGTTCCTGAAGAGGGGCAGCAGCCTTTTCAGTAGTTGCAGGGGCAACAGTCTGGATGAATGACTGATCTGGCTTTGTAACACTAACCAAAATGGCCTTGCTGTGCTGGTACTGCAAACAGCTGAAAGCAAGGGGAAACTACAGCCGTAATTTTTCCCGAGGGCATGCAGCTTTACTGTATGGTTAAATGATGATGGCGTCCTCTTGTGTAAAATATTCCGGAGGTAAAATAGTCCCCCATTTGGAACTCTGGGTGGGAACTACTCAAGAGGATGTTCTTATCAGGAGAAAGAAAACTGGCATTATACAGATTGGAGTGCGGAATGTCAGATCCCTTAATCGGACAGGTAGGTTAGAAAATTTAAAAAGGGATATGGATAGGTTAAAGTTAGATATAGTGGGAATTAGTGAAGTTTGGTGACAGGAGTAACAACACTTCTGTCCAGGTGAATACAGGGTTATAAATACAAAATCAAATAGGGGTAATGCAGGAGTAGGTTTAATAATGAATAGGAAAATTGGAGTGTCGGTAAGCTACTACAAACATCATAGTGAAATCATTATTGTGGCCAAGATATACACAAAGCCCATGCCTACTACAGTAGTACAAGTTTATGTGCCAACTAGCTCTGCAGATGATGAAGAGATTGATAAAATGTATGATGAGATAAAAGAAATTATTCAGATATTGAAGGGAGACGAAAATTTAATAGTTA
Source organism: Schistocerca gregaria (assembly GCF_023897955.1). Lineage (NCBI taxonomy): Eukaryota > Metazoa > Arthropoda > Insecta > Orthoptera > Acrididae > Schistocerca > Schistocerca gregaria. The sequence continues at coordinate 832,323,461 of NC_064931.1, forward strand.
TGGGTGACTGGAATTCGTCAGTAGGAAAAGGGAGAGAAGGAAACATAGTAGGTGAATATGGATTGGGGAGAAGAAATGAAAGAGGAAGGCGTCTGGTAGAATTTTGCACAGAGCATAACTTAACCCTAGCTAATACTTGGTTCAAGAATCATAAAAGAAGGTTGTATACATGGAAGAAGCCTGGAGATCCTGGAAGGTGTCAGATAGATTATATAATGGTAAGACAGAGATTTAGGAACCAGGTTTTAAATTGTAAGACATTTCCAGGGGCAGATGTGGACTCTGACCACAATTTATTGGTTATGAGCTGTAGATTAAAACTGAAGAAACTGCAAAAAGGTGGGAATTTAAGGAGATGGGACCTGGATAAACTAACTAAACCAGAGGTTGTACAGTGTTTCAAGGAGAGCATAAGGGAACAATTGACAAAAATGGGGGAAAGAAATACAGTAGAAGAAGAATGGGTAGCTCTGAGGGATGAAGTAGTGAAGGCAGCAGAGGATCAAGTAGGTAAAAAGACAAACCCTTGGGTAACAGAAGAAATATTGAATTCAATTGATGAAAGGAGAAAATATAAAAATGCAGTAAATGAAGTAGGCAAAAAGGAATACAAACGTCTCAAAAATGAGATCGACAGGAAGTGCAAAATGGCTAAGCAGGGATGGCTAGAGGACAAATGTAAGGATGTAGAGGTGCACATCACTAGGGGTAAAATAGATACTGCCTACAGGTAAATTAAAGAGACTTTTGGAGATAAGAAAACCACTTGTATGAATATCAGGAGCTCAGATGCAAACTCAGTTCTAAGCAAAGAGGGGGAAGCAGAAAGGTGGAAGGAGTATATAGAGGGTCTATACGAGGGCAATGTACTTGAGGACAATATTATGGAAATGGAAGAGGATGTAGATGAAGATGAAATGGGAGATATGATACTGCATGGAGAGTTTGACAGAGCACTGAAAGACCTAAGTCAAAACAATGCCCCGGGAGTAGACAGCATTCCATTAGAACTACTGTCATCCTAGGGAGAGCCAGTCCTGACAAAACTCTACAAGATGTATGAAAAAGCCAAATTCCCTCAGGCTTCAATAAAAATATAATAATTCCAATCCCAAAGAAAGCAAGTGTTGACAGATGTAAAAATTACCAAACTATCAGTTTAATACGTCTTGGCTGCAAAATACTAACATGAATTCTTTAGAGATGAATGGAAGAACTGGTAGAAGCCGATCTCACGGAAGATCTGTTTGGATTCTGAAGAAATATTGGATCGTGTGAAGCAATACTGACCCCACGACTTATCTTAGAAGATAGATTAAGGAAAGGCAAACCTACGTTTCTAGCATTTGTAGACTTAAAGAAAGGTTTTGACAATGTTGACTGGAATACTCTCTTTTGAATTCTGAAGGTGGCAGGGGTAAAATACAGGGAGCGAAAGGCTATTTACAATTTATACAGAAACCAGATGGCAGTTATAAGAGTTGAGAGACATGAAAGGGAAGCAGTGGTTGGAAAGGGAGTGAGACAGGGTTGTATATTGAGAAGGCAGTAAAGGAAACAAAGGAAAAATTTGGAGTAGGTATTAAAATCCATGGAGAAGAAATAAAAACTTTGAGGTTCGCCGATGACATTGTAATTCTGTCAGAGACAGCAAAGGACTTGGAAGAGCAGTTGAATGAAATGGACAGTGTCTTGAAAGGAGGATATAAGATGAACATCAACAAAAGCAAAACAAGGATAATGGAATGCAGTCGAATTAAGTTGGGTGATGCTGAGGCAATTAGATTAGGAAATGAAACACCTAAAGTAGTGAAGGAGTTTTGCTATTTGGGGAGAAAAATAACTGATGATTTTCGAAGTAGAGAGGATATAAAATGTAGACTTCCAATGGCAAGGAAAGCGTTTCTGAAGGAGAGAAATTTGTTAACATCAGATATAGATTTAAGTGTCAGGAAGTCATTTCTGAAAGTATTTGTATGGAGTGTAGCCATGTATGGAAGTGAAACATGGACGATAAATAGTTTGGACGAGAAGAGAATAGAAGCTTTTGAAGTGTGGTGCTACAGAAGAATGCTGAAGATTAGATGGGTAGATCACATAACTAATGAGGAAGTATTGAATAGGATTGGGGAGAAGAGAAGTTTGTGGCACAACTTGACAAGAAGGGACTAGTTGGTAGGACACGTTCTGAGGCATCAAGGAATCACAAATTTAGTATTGGAGGGCAGCATTGAGGGTAAAAATCGTAGAGGGAGACCAAGAGATGAATACACTAAGCAGATTCAGAAGGATGTAGGTTGCTGTAATTGCTGGGAGATGAAGAAGCTTGCAAAAGATAGAGTAGCATGGGGAGCTGCATCAAACCAGTCTCAAGGCTGAAGACCACAACTACAACAACAACAGTTCTGCTTTGAGCTCAGCTTTTAAATCCTCTTTCAACTTATTGTAGCCAGCCTTGAAGGTATTGTCCATTACCTAAAACCTTTTATTAAAATTAGTTTGGTTGGGCAAAATTCTGTTACCTAAATCCTCTTTCAACTTATTGCAGCCAGCCTTGGAGGAAGTTTCTAATTCAGCTGTCATTTTAGCATTACTGGCTGATATTGCCTGCAATATTACATTTAAATCAATTGCCCCAGTATCTCTGGGTTGCTCATTAGCTGGTTTCTTATCACACTCAGGTGACGAAAAACTAGACCCAGTACCGAAATCATCAAAACTAAATGAAACATCTGATTTATCTGTTATATCTAACTTTTCCTTTTTAAACATTACCACCTCTGATGACTGTTTCATTTTTAAATCACCAGGGAAACTATCATCCAGTAAATTAACAGTCTCTGATTTCTGCTTTACTACAGGGGTTTCTGTTATTGAATCATTGCCTCTTTTCACATTATTGTCAGGGGTAATGGTTTGGATTTCACTTTAACATCTCTATTTTCAAGCAGATTGACATCTGAACCATTGTCTGAAGTTTCTTCATCAGACATAGGTTCTGATTTAATTTTAATGTATGGTGATGCTGGCGCTGCGTACCAGGATCACTGATGCAGTGTGGCGTGTTGAACTGCAAACAGCACCTTGACAGCTGCTGTGTGTGTGTGTGTGTGTGTGTGTGTACACTGTTCATCACTGTACTATTGTTCAGTTGCGTGTCGCATTTCACTCCCAAATTCAAATAATTAAAATTACTTTCACTCAGTTTAACAGTGTTTTTCCTAGCTGATTAGCACCATATGTGGGGCGGCGGGTTGACAATAAGAATTATATATATTATTTGTTGCCATTCTCAACACAGGCTTTCTAACAACAATGTTGGCAACCAGAAAGTGATTAGCGAAAACGCGATGCCTGTAATTAGAATTGACTATGCCCACTCTGATGGAGAAAAAGTTATTGATTATTGAAGTTGATTACGCTGAGGATTTAGGATGATGTCTGGTATTAATAGAAAGTGCAGTTTACTATAACAATTTACGCTATATTCTGAGAACGATAAAGCATAATATTCCAAACAAATTATTACCCTTATCAGCTATTGTACTATCAGAGCTGTTCAGAGTCTATTGCACGGATCCTATTATCCCTAGATAATGAAACTGTTCAATAATCATTATCGATGTAAATGTTCAAGTGAATGCTCGGCAAAATTTGATGTTAATACTCATCAAACGCCACACTAGTTATGGTAGAAAGTCTGTCCTGCGGTGACACATGAAAATATGAAATACGCAAATTGAGAATAAATCACTGGAGTCATTCTGTAATTAACTCTTAACCCCAATGCGAACCAATTGTTAAGTGCATACTGAGTTGGCATCCAAGGCTGTTTCTGGCAACTGCACAAACACGATGCGGCTTCCAGCACAGAGGGGGCACTGATACAAATCTAGAAGAGAACTGGGGCCTTACTCTAGCCTCCATGTCCTTATCTATATAGCCATGGTGCAGACTGCTGAAGGCAAGAGAATTATTTTAATTGTACTGCATGCAATAGATGAGCTCTGAACTTGCCCTTTGGAGAGATGCTACAGCTATAGTTTTATAGCTACCTTTTTTAAACTTCTCACATCTTTGTTATTATAGCGTATCTCCATTCTACCTAAATCTAAATATCCTAGCTTTAATTATTCACTCACTTAATCTATCTTGCTTCCATACTTTTAGGACACAAAGACAGAAAATCTTGAATTTCAACCAAAATATTACTTTGTGAGATCCAGTATGCTGTTTCCATTAAATTACAATGAAAAAGGAATCCAAATATAAATTTTGAAGTTTCTAGCTCCTTCCTGTTGCTCCGATGATTTTTACATAAAATGTCCAAATTTCGAAAACCAGTTAAAGTTACCAAACTGAAACTTAAAACATTATCATTTTATCATCATTCCTGACATGCTATCAGCTTTTCAGATTATTTACTTAACTTTTAAGGTATTGCGTAACATTTGTGAAGTCATAGATAGTTACAGCGGACTAGGCTGGCACACAATGGAAAGCATATGAATTCTATATGGTGTTAGTAGACTGCTTCCCCACAGTACTAACCTCTCAGATCTAAGGTAGAGAGGTATTTATACTCCTCAAATTGTCAACAGTTTTAGTGGTGTTCTGGACTGGATATGCATTTGTTACAGTTCTGTTATTAAGATGTTTGAAGTCACAAAAAATTCTATATCTTTTAGTCCCGTCTCGTGACTTCTTTGGTATAACCACCATGGCTGCACTCCATGGAGTAGTGCTTCCTTCTTTTACTTCATCCACTAGCTGCTGATCAATGAACTCTTCTAATATTGGTAACAAACATCACAGTATAAGGGAAGGTCAATGAAATACTGGTGACTAAGTCCCTGCAGGAATATTATGCTGTGGTTTAGGTGTTGCTGGAAAAGACCCTCTAGGAAAAAATAAATCCTCAAATTCAGACAATAATTTCTCGTCAGAAATCTGTCTGTACCTCTAAGATCCTCCAGCTTCCTGTGCAACACAGTTTTATCGGCAGTTTGCACATTATCCAGATGCACAATGACTACTCATATTTTCCAAGACTTCCAAATTAGTTACCAACATTCCTTTGCTGAGCTGTACTCCGTTGGTGCCAAAATTATGTAAATTCATTCACAGGCACTACTGTGCTGTCCAGTTCCTCCCATACATGTACTATGCTTCTCCTTGAAATGGAACATGAGGTGTCTAATACATCATATTCTACCAGTGGTTCTATCAAGCACAATGCATTAACCAGCTATTGTGGTCTCACATTTACCCACACAATTATAACGTTCAAATTAACCCTTAATGTTGTTGACTGCAGTTCAGCCCTTAAGACTGATTCAACGTGCATCTGTACTTCATTGGCGACTGTCTCCCCTAGCTGGAACGTTGTCCCTCTAAAGTCAGTTACATGTCACCTAAGGTCAATTTTAGCATGTTGCATTATCAGAAAGTGTAATCCTAAGATCATGTAGTAACCATCACTTACCTAGGACATGACTACCACACATTGGTTAAAATGCTGCATCTCCAGCTGAAAATCTGCCATTGCTGAACCCAGAATCTCCAAATCACTACCTCAAATTTCACATATATTATAGTGTGGAGGGGTCTGTACTTGCCACTGACACATGTGGCCCTGTTGCAGGGTAGTGGCGCCATCTTTTATGAGAGCCTGGAAACTATTTTTGCGGTCAGCCAGAAAGTAATGGAGAACATACTGACCATAGTTTTCAGTCTGCAAGTCCACATCCTTGTCCAGCCCACTGAAAGAAATGTTTCTATTCTCCAGTCACTCAGCATGATCAGGAACTATCATTATAAATGAATACTTTAATGAGTTCTAATTGACAGATATATTTGATCACCTTTCACATGCACACTGTAATATTCTTCATGTTAAGACTAACAATAAACCTCTCTAATCCAAACAGCACTATGAGCAGTTCAGAGGCAACCTCTATGGTAAGTTCCCATTAAATGGTCTTTCGCCCTGACTTCTGATAATCAAAATATTTGCTCGCCACAGAAGTGGAAAATAACTGTCACCACTTGCCACACAGATTTGTTAACATTACAGGTGGCACATTAACAGTTACTTCCATGAAATCTAAGCAATGCAGGACAGTGTACAGTCCACACAATTTCACTTCCTATTTGAACCGAAAACATTAGTTTAGTTGCAGTCTGTCTGTGATATTATCCGAGGCACTGCATACTCTGGCTTGTGACTGCTGCAGACCATACAGGAGCTGAGTGTGAAGTGAAGTTTTTTCACAAATATAGATTATCATGGATGGCATACAGTCCTCATTATTTCACTTTCTATTATTACTAAAAACATGCATTTGGTAGTGGCCAGGTTGTGACATCACCAAGGGCAGTGCATATGCAGGTGTTTGACTAGCACAGACTGTACTGTAGCTGGGTGTGAAATGAAATGAAGTCTTGCCTCTCGGACCGTATTTACATATGGGTGCAGTGGACGGCCAAGGAAACACCTGCTGTCATCCGCTCTATGCCCCCAGTAGTAGCCTCTAAATGGCCACTTTTTTTAGACACACAATATTATATAACACAGTTGTGTATTAATTTAGAATCTTTGTAATTTTTGTATGAATGTAGTTAAGTTGGCTATAGTCACAGAAAAAGATTTAGCTCGCCTACATATAAACATAGTCAGCTAGAATTTTTAGAATGGACCTGAAAGTAGAACATGACCTCTCAACTACAACTTTAAGAGACCTTTTTTTCGTTGTGATCAGAACTTTCTAGCATTAATATAACAGATTCTTAATCTATTACAAATGAGGATGTTTTTGTTCCAAATTTAGTTTTCAGTAAATTACATGGAAAGTATTAGAGGTAGCCTAATGGGGTCACGTAATTACTATTTTTATGTTTAACTGAAGCTTCATACAAATTTTCATATTTCTACATCTAATATTTAGCGCCTTCAGTTTTTCTTAAAAACGTGGATTCTGACCAAAATATTGCTTTAATCATGCTGAGACTTGTACCAGTTAATTTTGACATACATCTGCAGATTCTGACTAATTTTTGGCGTCCTGGCTTTATTATTTACTGCCATGAACTTGTTTTCTTAAAACCATGTATTTAGGGAAAGATATTCAGTTGCTCAATCTGAGATTTGACAGTTTAGGCATTAATATACTAAAGCACATGCTGACAAAACTAGGAAAAGTAACATTAACTTCTAATTTCATTCTTAAATTATGGTCCAATACTTGGGTGCTACGCACAGACGCATTATGGTGACATGGCACTGCAAGCAATGAACTGAGGTAAGTTCCGGCACACTCGCTTGTCTCTCTATCTCTCAGTGCTTGTTTCACCACACTGTGTCCAATAAAAACCTGTGCCTTTTACCCTTCACTATTCCCACTATACTACATTCTGTTTCTATATCTGAATTGGTTGCATCAAAATTCATCGGTAACTTCATGTGACAGACCTGCCTTCTTTAACACCTGCTTACTGGTTCCCTGTTTACTCTTACCATTTCTACAATCACATTAATGGTGTCCAACAACAAAATATCTACCATACTGAAGTTGGCGACACTGCCTCTGCACGTGTCTCATCCTCCCACATCCATATCACCTCTTGTTAGTGGACAATACATCTCCCTTATCCCACATTTCTGTTACTACATCAATCTCTTTAAACTCCACTGATGATCTGATGGCAGATAAATCCTCCATGGTATCTTAGCTGTAACAGGTGGCAAGCCCCTTAAAAATGCATCCAAAGCACACTTCTCTACTTCATGAAGTATGACTCCATTTGCATCAATTTCCTGTAATTCATATGTCTGCACAATTGCTTTCTGTATTCTGTCCAAAAAATTTTCTACTGACTCATTATGCTTCTTTGACAGACTACCCAACTGCTTGCAGAAAAACCTTGTACTGGTTCGCATCCTGTACCTTTGTACCAGGCCCTTTTTTTTTTTTTTTAAAATTCATCAAATGTTTGCATGCCTCTTTGCCCCTCTGTACATCTCACATATGTTTTAGCTTCCCATACCAACTGTAATTTTGTCACCTGTAATGACTGATCCTGTGATCAGCCCCCAATATTAGCTGCTAACTGTAAGTAATCTAAAAAGACATAACATGTGAGTCAATTTGCCAGAGAAGAGCGTGGTCACACTGGTTGTCGGTGGATCTACTAAAGGAGTAGGTTGCTTGGGTAATTCCAATTCTTCTTTGCTAGCTGCAAACCTCCTACACAAGTCTGCTTTATCTGGTTTCAATTGTGCCATTTCATTAACCAATGCTTCAACTGTCTTCCAAATAGTAATACCATGAACATGCGTAACCTTAATCTCCAGTACACTAAAGAACACCAAATACACTCATAACAGGCTTTATGACAACATACACTTGCATCTTATGTCTTATCATCATGCATCCATCTTGACTCTATGCACTGACTAGCCATGTGCTTGTACTGATGACAGTTAATGCAGACTACTGGCACTGACTCCGTACAAGGTGTAGAATGCCCTGTGATGTTACATTGACCATTTTCTCACAGATCGTAAGTAATTCTAATTTGTACTACCATGAATTGTGAAAGATATTGGCTCCCTGTTCTCTGTGCATCACTCGCTTAGACTTAATGCTGTCCACATATAAAACAGGGAAAACAGCTAGAGATATCAATAGCCTGCTCATTCACCCCACTCTTTGACAAAAATGTGTACTGTGGTAATGAAGCCATGTTGTGTGGGGGTTAACTTTGCTGGTTCCAGCTGCCAGACAAGGTCTGTGTGTGCTTCTGACAACACTTTATAACAACCCAGGGTCAGTGACACTGCTGTGGCATTGAGGTGGTGGAGTGGAAGGTTGCGGAGGTTGTGGTGATGGCCAGAGGTCAAGTTATAACATTGGAGTGCTGCCAATGCCTCCGGATATACCCTCTGCAGGCGCATAGTCCGCCAGTGTTGCTGATTATATCAGAGCGTCACAGTGGTGGGAAGGTCATCCAATGTCCACATCCTGCTTTGCTGACACAGTTTATCGCACTCAGCAGCACATGCCTGAATTAGCACCATGTGGCTCTGAGTGAGCAGTGTCAGTGACATGTACATCTACCGAAATCTCATGGGAGTTCACTGCTACCGGGCTAGATGCTCACCCTCATGTGGAAAGGTGGCATCAGTACTGCTCTAGCTGTGAATGCTGCCCTCCGAGATAGAAGTTTGGTGCTGCCATGGAGCCTAGGGGACGGCTCATCCATTGTGTCATTCTAAGTCCACGGTTGTAGACTCAGTAGAAGTGTGAGCTGATCCGATGGAGCTGGCTGCCCAAACCTGTGTCGGCTGCTGACTGGCTCACAGCACGACAGAGTCTCACGTGTACTCCACTTCTCGGAGGGCGATACCAGACTGTGCATAATTATGCTAGAATAAGAGGGTATTTATAGTTATAAACAGCAGGCTTGTTGTGTCAATACATTGCTTCCAGGAACATCAAAATCAACAACCCCTTGTCTCCACAATATGTAAATACTCCGCAGGGTATTTCATAGTTGCAGGGGCCTTCCCCAATGTCACCATGAATGGGTGGCTTGGCCTGGCCACCTTGGTGTGTACAAACAGGCTCACTTGTAAAATTATATATCAGGGCTTCCGTGCCTGCCTACTTGCCTCACTCATGGTTGCTTTTAATTCAGTAACACCTATAATTTAGCAATACCATTACACCCCTCACTTCACTATTATTTACTTGTATACCGGAACTTGGATGCAAATAGTTTATCGATTAATTGAAACCAGTGGACACAGGGAACTCGACACACACATACAGCGGTAGACAACAGTTTGCTGACATTTGAGTTCCAACATATTCCAGGGGGCAGTAGAATTCTGTTGTTATAAACTTGACATGTAACACTGCAAAAGAATACAAAGTGTTGTTTAAAGAAATACAAGGAGTATACACAACCAGAATGAGAAATAATCAACACAGGCGTACCGTGGTGTTGATACAGGGCTTCCTCTTGTTGTTGTTGTTGATGTTGTTGTTGTACAGGGTATTAAAAAAAGTATTTCATAATCTGAGAGGTGTTAGTATGGACCAAAACAAGGAAGAAAGTGTTCGGTAAACATATGCTCTACCATGTGTACCTTAAGAGCTTCAGGCACTTTTTCATCTTCGTTACAGTGATACATATCTCTTCTACTGCAAGTGCTACACTATTATGAATGAAAAATAGAACGCAGTAAACAAATGAGGACACATTCTTCTGTTACTGTCCATGGATACAGCATGTGGTAGATATTTATCAGCTTGTTTCTGTAAGCAAAATTCACAGTTCTGTGTAAGGGCACTGTGGACATAAGTTCTAATGTGTAGTGTCACTACCTAGTTTTAAGTAAAACCTCCAGCAATTTGTAAGAAAGCCACTGTGGAGTGTTGCAGCGGCTACTTCTGGCCATTAAGTGCAATGTGACAAAAATTTAGATTATAGCAAAATCTATGCAAGAAGATTGCCAGACAGGCTAACTGTACTTGAAAAAACCTGCATTTCGAAGTGACAATAGCTGCAGTGGGCAGGATAGTATCACCACACCAGGGTAAGAACATGTTATGGGCTATGTGACTAGGTGCATGTAATAGTGCAACTAATGTGCCCTCGACCCATATAAATAACTATGAATTTTCAGGCAGAGGTATCTGCAGTCCAGCAGCACTACCACAATGCCAGGGCTACACTTGACAATCAGACAATTGGGCACCACCAGCTGCAACCACAAGTTCAATGCCTGGTCAGGGCAGTTGGGTTGGGTTGTTTGGGGGAAGAGACCAAACAGCGAGGTCATTGGTCTCATGGGATTAGGGAAGGACGGGGAAGGAAGTTGGCCATACCCTTTCAAAAGACCCGGCATTTGCCTGGAGCGATTTAGGGAAATCATGGAAAACCTAAATCAGGATGGCCGAACTTGGGATTGAACTGTCGTCCTCCCGAATGCGAGGCCAGTGTGCTAGCCACTCAGGGCAGTTTCCTTTTGCTCAAAATCCATCCTGTGGAACTTGGTGCCACAACACTGCTGACCATCCAACCATGCCTCCCACCACCAAACTCCTACCAGGGGTCAGGGGGTGGTGTCCCATGTGTGGCAGTTGTCCCTCATCATCATGGTGGACACGAGTTGGCCGTCAATGGCCCGGAGTGCCAGAGTGGAGTGTGTATGTTTCATGTTGACAAGGATGAGATGTGTAATTGAAGTACAACAAAGTATTTCTCTTGCCCTACAGTCTATCACTGGGCCCCACTAGCCTGTCACGCCATTATTCACCACACTGAGTGGTGTCAGGAGAGCTGGTATTGCTGCAAGTGAACAGCAAAGAGTGTAGCACCATGCACACCACTACATCTGAACTGCTGCCTACAACTGCCATCCATGGATAAAGATGATGACTGACTATTGCAGATGTGCAGTTTTGTTGACACAAGGTGAGTGCAGCCTTTCCATCACCACTCCCCAATCCCCACTCCCACTCCCTCTGAGTTGATTGTCTTCGTGAGCCAGCACAGGTTTTCAGTTGTTCTTGTACACTCAATATGTGACAGCTGAAAACATAGTATTTTGAGGTGGTGTAAGTTTTCACCTGGTTGATATGGGCAATATGGATTTCATGAGTGAGAAATGTGGCTGATTTTCTAGTAATATATAAGCTGCTGCCCCTGAGTAATGATTCAGGAGGAGAAGCTACATGTATTCACTCATGCAAGAGTAGATAACTTAAAGCAAGAAGTAACATAACAGTGCTATGGTTAGTGTTCTCCTAATTTGATTTTGTTTTGTGCAGATTAGGAAAAACAGAATGGTATCTAAGACTGTAAGATAGTGAGAAGTATTGAGATAGTGGTAAGCTGTCTAAGGGTCTGAATCAGAGGCTCAGACGGTTTTGCGACCGTGTTGGCTGCAGATTCCTTGATTTGCGCCATAGGGTGGTGGGGTTTCGGGTTCCGCTGAATAGGTCAGGAGTTCACTACACTCAGCTGGCGGCTACACGGGTAGCGGAGGCTGTGTGGCGTGGACTGGGCGGTTTTTTAGGTTAGAAGGCCTCGGGAAAGTATGGAGTGGGCTGCAATGTCAAAGGGTGCATGGCAAATACAGGACGTGCTTGGATCAAGGAACAGTCGGAATTATAGTTGTAAATTGTTGTAGTTGCGCTGGAAAAGTCCCTGAGCTTCAAGCGCTAATAGAAAGCACAGAAGTTGATATCGTTATAAGTACAGAAAGCTGGCTAAAGCCTGAAATAAGTTCTGCAGAAATTTTTACGAAGTCTCAGACGGTGTTCAGGAAAGATAGATTAGGCAGAATTGGTGGTGGAGTGTTTGTGTCTGTCAGTAGTGGTTTATCTTGTAGTGAAGTCGAAGTAGATACTCCGTGCGAATTGGTATGGGTGGAGGTTATACTTAACAGCCAAATTAAGTTAATAATTGGCTCCTTCTACCGACCCCCAGACTCCGATGATACAGTTGCGGAACAGTTCAGAGAAAGTTTGAGTCTCGTAACAAATAAATACCCCCACTCATACGGTTATAGTTGGTGGGGACTTCAACCTACCCTCGGTATGTTGGCAAAAATACTTGTTCAAAACCGGTGGTAGGCAGAAAATATCTTCCGAGATTGTCCTAAATGCTTTCTCCGAAAATTATTTCGAGCAGTTAGTCCACGAACCCACGCGAATAGTAAATGGTTGCGAAAACACACTTGACCTCTTAGCCACAAACAATCCAGAGCTGATAGAGAGCATCATGACTGATACAGGGATTAGTGATCACAAGGTCGTTGTAGCTAGGTTCAATACAGTTTCTTCCAAATCCATCAGAAACAAACGCAAAATAATTTTATTTAAAAAAGCGGATAAAGTGTCACTAGAAGCCTTCCTAAAAGACAATTTCCATTCCTTCCGAACTGACTATGCAAATGTAGACGAGATGTGGCTCAAATTCAAAGATATAGTAGCAACAGCAATTGAGAGATTCATACCTCATAAATTGGTAAGAGATGGAACGGATCCCCCGTGGTACACAAAAAAGGTCCGAACGCTGTTGCAGAAGCAACGGAAAAAGCATGCAAAGTTCAGAAGAACGCGAAATCCCGAAGATGGGCTAAAATTTACAGACGCGCGAAATTTGACACGGACTTCGATGCGAGATGCCTTCAATAGGTTCCACAACGAAACATTGTCTCGAAATTTGGTAGAAAATCCGAAGAAATTCTGGTCGTATGTAAAGTACACAAGCGGCAAGACGCAGTCAATACCTTCGCTGCGCAGTGCCGATGGTACTGTTACCGACGACTGTGCCGCTAAAGCGGAGTTATTGAACGCAGTTTTCCGAAATTCCTTCATCAGGGAAGACAAATGGAATATTCCAGAATTTGAAACACGAACATCTGCTAGCATGAGTTTCTTAGAAGTAGATACCTTAGGGGTTGCGAAGCAACTCAAATCGCTTGATACGGGCAAGTCTTCAGGTCCAGATTGTATACCGATTAGGTTCCTTTCAGATTACACTGATACTATAGCTCCCTACTTAGCCCTCATATACAACCGCTCGCTCACCGATAGATCTGTACCTACAGATTGGAAAATTGCGCAGGTCGCACCAGTGTTTAAGAAGGGTAGTAGGAGTAATCCATTTAACTACAGACCTATATCATTGACCTCAGTTTGCAGTAGGGTTTTGGAGCATATACTGTATTCAAACATTATGAATCACCTCGAAGGGAACGATCTATTGACACGTAATCAGCATGGCTTCAGAAAACATCGCTCTTGTGCAACGCAGCTAGCTCTTTATTCGCACAAAGTAATGGCCGCTATCGACAGGGGATCTCAAGTTGATTCCATATTTCTAGATTTCCGGAAAGTTTTTGACACCATTCCTCACAAGAGACTTCTAATCAAGCTTCGGACCTATGGGGTATCGTCTCAGTTGTGCGACTGGATTCGTGATTTCCTGTCAGGAAGATCGCAGTTCGTAGTAATAGACGGCAAATCATCGAGTAAAACTGAATTGATATCAGGTGTTCCCCAGGGAAGTGTCCTGGGACCTCTGCTGTTCCTGATCTATATAAATGACCTGGGTGACAATCTGAGCAGTTCTCTTAGATTGTTCACAGATGATGCTGTAATTTACTGTCTAGTAAGGTCATCCGAAGACCAGTATCAGTTGCAAAGCGATTTAGAAAAGATTGCTGTATGGTGTGTCAGGTGGCAGTTGACGCTAAATAACGAAAAGTGTGAGATGATCCACATGAGTTCCAAAAGAAATCCGTTGGAATTCGATTACTCGATAAATAGTACAATTCTCAAGGCTGTCAATTCAACTAAGTACCTTGGTGTTAAAATTACGAACAACTTCAGTTGAAAGGACCACCTAGATAATATTGTGGGGAAGGCGAGTCAAAGGTTGCGTTTCATTGGCAGGACACTTCGAAGATGCAACAAGTCCACTAAAGAGACAGCTTACACTACACTCGTTCGTCCTCTGTTAGAATATTGCTGCGCGGTGTGGGATCCTTACCAGGTGGGATTGACGGAGGACATCGAAAGGGTGCAAGAAAGGGCAGCTCGTTTTGTATTATCACGTTATAGGGGAGAGAGTGTGGCAGATATGATACATGAGTTGGGATGGAAGTCATTACAGCAAAGACGTTTTTCGTTGCGGCGAGACCTTTTTACGAAATTTCAGTCACCAACTTTCTCTTCCGAATGCAAAAATATTTTGTTGAGCCCAACCTACATAGGTAGAAATGATCATCAGAATAAAATAAGAGAAATCAGAGCTCAAACAGAAAGGTTTAGGTGTTCGTTTTTCCCGCTCGCTGTTCGGGAGTGGAATAGTAGAGAGATAGTATGATTGTGGTTCGATGAACCCTCTGCCAAGCACTTAAATGTGAATTGCAGAGTAGTCATGTAGATGTAGAAGTGAAAGGGGGGAAGCAGAGAGGAGGGGGAAGGGGGAAGCTGAATGTGATAGTTACAACTACCTTTTACCATCTGCCTTGCTCCAGATCCATATGCTGCACTGGCTGTACATGCAACTGGTCACATCATGACACTACAGATGTTAGTTGATGCAATGAGTTAATGATCTCTAGCTGCCAATGTGGAAATGAACCAGAGGCTCCACCATCAGCTTCCAGCATGATTCCACAACACCAGCTGCATGCGCCAACTCAAAAATAGTGCCACCAGTGTTAGAGTGATGTCTATACTTGTCTGTATCTATGGCAGTATGAGCCTCCCAGCTTCAGTCTATGCTGTGATGTAAAATGTTACTTATCTTGCAGCCCTCATGATTTGAACGTTGTAATACTACTGCCTGATATAGCCTATGGGCAGTTTCATGATTCTACATTGTGTCATTATGTGTTGTAGTCTACCAATAAACAGATTATAAAAACAAGTGTTCATTCATGTTGTGTGCTACAACACAACTGGTACAACTGGTGCCTGCAGACTGAGCTTGGATGTATTTCCATCACTCAAACTGTGAAAACTTGCATACAAATTTCAATGCATGACTGAAGCTTTAGGACAGTGCACTGTTCTGTGAATTAAGCACTTCATGTGTTGAATGGGCACTGATGTTTCGTTTTTTCCAGTCACCATGGCTGAACCACCTCTTGCCAATGTTATGCAACAGCTGATGGCTCATAAAGTGAAAAGTTAAAATCATATGGAGGACCTCATAGTCAGAGTACTGCAGCGGTTGATGGTCAACCTTCACTGTTCCTACCATATGAGGCAAAATTGGAAGACTGGGACTCATATTAATGAAGGCTGTGACAGCATTTTAAGCATTTAAGATAAATGATGATGATGATGATGATGATGCTAAATTCCTTTTAATGTCATGAATTTTGCCATAAATGTATTGGTTGTTGTGCAAGCTGGCGCCTCTGACAGAACCTGATAAATTGATTTTCAATGAATTTTTATTTATTTATTTAATTTTTGTTAAGTGCTAACTATCAAAGACAGTGTCATGTGATTTCAGAACAGAAAGTAACTGAGTCAATCCTTTTGACTTTGGGGAGAAGAAATCCAGGGACTAAGTGACCAATGCAAGTCTTTTATGCCTACCACCAAACAATCTTATGCATAAGGCATGATCAGAAATGCAATCTTCCATGCAGAAACTGATAAAGAGTTTCTGTTAAAAGTGTCACAGTTTGATGACCCTTCATTAGATGAGGCATTGCATTTAGTACAGCCCTACAAACTCACACAAGTGGTGTGGCACTATTTAGATTCCTGGGTGGACATGGCTGTGTCAACAGTGAATCTGGACATGTGTAGGATTCAGCAGCCTGTGGCGAGGACATGGCAGAATACAAACAACAATGCACACTCCCTCCGCATGGAAACAGTGGGTCTTATGTCACCAAGGTCTGTGCCACCCTTACCTGTCCTGCCCGGACTGTTTTCAGAAACCAACTAGAGATGACTGTCCATTCTGGTGGGAGGATTGCACTAAATGCACAGGACTGGACCACCTCGCATCTGTTTATCAGCCAGCTGTTTATGTCTCACGATCACAAGACTAAAGGGAGACTAATGTTCTACACCATCCGCTCACGCAGGTTCCTCCGATAAATGGCTCATTTCATTGCAGGTGGCTGGAAGACAGTCTGCTTTCAAATCAATTTGGGGGCCACCACCAGTCTCATCAATTTTCAAACATATTTACAATTAGGAGCACTGGTACTTACTTCATCAGTTTGAATGGCAAATTATAACAAGCAACATATTACATTGGAAGGTCAATTTACCACAGAAGCTATTTACAAAAATGTAACCAGGGACATAACTTTCTTAGTTATTGGTTGGTTTGTTTGGGGGAAGAAACCAAACAGCGAGGTCACTGGTCTCATCGGATTAGGGAAGGATGGGGAAGGAAGTTGGCCATGCCCTTTCAAAGGAACCATCCTGGCATTTGCCTGGAGAGATTTAAGGAAATCGCAGAAAACCTAAATCAGGATGGCCAGATGTGGGACTGAACCGTCGTCCTCCCGAATGTGAGTCCAGTGTGTTTCTTAGTTATAATCAGTGCTGATACTGAGAACCTTTTCAGATTGCACACATTTATGTCTTTTCGATTTTCTTTCAATGACACAGTAAACCTGGTCTCAGTGAATGTTTCATATTCACAACTAGACATGCTCTGCACTGAATTCCCTGATGTTTTTTCTTCTGGTCTGGGAAAAGCAAAGAATTGCAAAGCTCGATTTTTGCTGAAATCTATGGCAAGGTCTCACTATTTTTGTCCTCAACCAGTGCCATTAGCACATTGGGAGCAGGTCAAGACCGAATTAAATAGGTTGCAGGGATTGTACGTGGTAGAACCTACATCCCTGAGTCAGTGGACTACTCCCCTGATTGTCATTACGAAACCATCAGGCAAGGTCAGAAAGTGTGGGGACTTCAAGGTTATGGTGAATACTCAATCCGATATGGACACATACCTATTCCACAGCCAGAGGAACTGTATGCAAAGCTGGCGGGTGGACACTTCTTCTCCATAACTGATCTCACCAAGGCATACTTACAGCTCCCATTAGAAAAACGTTCACTGATGATATTGGTGATTAACACACTGCACAGTTTATACAAATATAAGCAGTTGACCTTAGATGTCTCCAGTGCCCCGAAAATTTCCTAGATTTTCCTGGAACAGCTGCTTTGCAACACGATGGGCTGCATGAACTATTTGGATGACACTGCCATCATGGGAAATTCCACTGAGCAGCATTTGGTGAACCTGAAGCCACCCTTTTTTTGTTTTACAGGCTGCAGGATTAAAGTATAATTTTAGCAAACATGAATTATTTCAGCCTTCAGTGAAGTATTTAGGCCACATCCTTCCTCTTGAAGGTATATTACCAAAGCCGTTGAACTTCAGGCAGCACCAGGCCTTTCTGGGAAAAATTTTATCTTGCGGAAAATTCATTCCAGCAGCATCTCAGATACCTCATCCATTACATCACTTGTGTAAGAATGGAATGGTTTGTTTTCCCATGGTCAGCCATATGCAAAATGGCATTCCAGGAGCTCAAACAGTGTCTACTCTCAGCACCTATTTTAGCAACATTCCAACCAAGGAAACAGACAGTGGTTGTGATGGACGCATTGGAATGGGTTGTGGGTTGTCCTCACTCACCGAGAATGTGATGGTTCAAAGCACCTCATAATTTCACTTCAAAAACCCTCTCTCAAAACAAATGAAATATTCTCACTGTGAGAAAGGAGCACTGGCAATTGTATTTGCTTTGGAGACTTAAGACACCAAGTTCCACCTAGTAATGGATCATAAGCCATTGATCTCGCTGTTCAGCCCGACAGCTTATGTTCCAGATTGTACTGCTCCAGTGCTGTGCATTATTCCTCTCAAGATATACTTATGAAATCCATTTCAGAAGCACATCCCAGCATACAAATGCAGACGCTCCTTCTTGTCTACCCCTGGGACTGGACCACAAGTTAGGTCCAAAGGGAATTTTTTGCTTCTATCTGGATGATGAAGCACAACAAGTTGTGGACAATTTTACCCTTTAAGCCTTTAAGGGAGCCCACATCAAACAGGTTTCACCTTCATCTTGAAGGGGTGGCCAGAGTGATGGGCCAGGCAACAGTCTACTCCTCTTCGGCATGATTATGCACTGAGGCATCATTTGCTTCTAGTCATTGGAGTGATCCTTTAGCCACAGACCATACTATGTGGCATGTTGTGATCACACCAACCTTATGACAACAGATCCTACAGTTGCTGCATCAGGGGCATTGGGCTGCTTCCAGGACCAAGCTGCTCACTTGGCCAGGCCACTTATTGGCCAGGCATCAACTGAGACATAGAGAGCCTCATCCATAAATGCACCATATATGTAGTACACCAAGTAGCCACACATCAGGCATTTTCATCTAGGGCAGCACCCACCAAACCTTGGGAACAAGTGCCTCTCAACTTTGCAAGCATGTTTCTGAATACCATGTGACTCATCATGATTGACACTTTTCCCAGAGTCCCATGTATTGTTAACTGCCATACAACCATGGCGGAAAACACAGTGACGGAGCTGTCAAATATTTTATCCATTGAGGGCCTGTCACAGACACTAATGATATATAATAGCCCATGGTTCAATCGAATGGAGAGGCAGGAAGATTCTATCAGACATTCAAACAGTAGATGAAGAAGTATGTACAAGATGCATTCACAGAGCAACACCATTTGGTGGCAAGAGGCTGTTGGAGCTCTTACATGGATGTCAACCTGATCCTCTCCTGCATTTACTGCTACCTGCACTCAGTCCTCTGGTTCCTCCCCACTCTCCAAAGATCTGGCCTGGCACACAAATGTGGGCCTGTGGGTTCAGCCAACCAACGATACTGATGGTTGGTGGTTCCCAGCCACCATTCATCAGAAATGGGGGTGACAGGTTTCTACAGATGATACCTGAGCCTGAGAGTGAAACATAATCCAACATCAGAACCAGCTCTGGTTACGCAACTGCGACCCCCCCATCCCCCTTTCCCCCGTCTCTTTCTCACTAGTCCATCCACTGCACCCTATTTTCCCTGTCCTCATCCTTGAGAGTACTCCCCTCATCCTCCTCCACCTGTTCCCCTCCATTTGTTAGTTGTTTCAAGCCGCCACCACCGCCGATGCCGCCGCCACCACCACCATCACCACCACCACAGTGGGAGAGTCTGGCCTTGCCACTAGCTTCACTGCCAATGCTCTGGATCATCATGACATTGCCTAGTGACCACCACCTTACCCAGCCAGGTTCCCACCACTGTCCATCCAGTGCAGCCATGGCCAGCCAGTCCACTTTCAGTGTCTTATGTCTGAGTGCTTTTAGAATGGGGGCTCCTGGAGCCGGAGCTGGGAGCTGTCAGGGGGAGCTGCAGAAGAGATGGAGGTTGCACATCTTTTTTCTCCAAGTGGGGCCAGGTGCAGTGGGGCCGTCACCCTCCTCCCCCCCCCCCCCCCCACCCCTCCCTCTCCCTGGACCCGGGAGGAGGGGGCTAGAGGGCTGTGGTAAACCCAGAGTTACAACTGCCTTTTGCCATCTGCCTCACTCTAGATTCATATACTGTGCTGGCCGCACATACAATTGGCTGGGACAGCACACCACAGATATTACTTGATGCACTGAGCTAAAGTTCACTAGCCACAGATGTGACAATTGACACCAGAGGCTCCACTTTTGGCTTCCAGCATGATTCTACAACACAAGCTTCATGTGCTGGCTCAAAGCTAGCACTACCCACATCATTGATGCCTACACTTGTCCATATTTAGGCCAAAATGTCCAGGCTTCAGTCTATGCCATGCTGTAAACCATTACTTATCATGCAGCTCTCAAGATTTTGACATTGTTACGCTAATGACCTTCTATCGCTTCCGAGCAGTATGACTGTCCATTGTCCTATTGTGTGGTTTAGTCTACCAGTAAACAAATTATAAAAACCAATGCTCATTTGCATTGCATTGCATTGCATAATACTGATAAAGGGAGAGAAGCAGGCTTGTGGATAGTTCACCTGTTCTTGCAGGATGACCATCTGCCCTTAACATAGTTAAAACTGTCAATCCTGTGAAGAGTAGGGATGAATGTCATGGATGCATGGACGATCTCTTGAGTGGGGAGTTTAAATTAGCTGTAGATGGTGTCATAATACAAGTTCCTGATAATGTAAGCAAGACACAGAACAATGATATTGCTGAAGTTAGGAGAGTACCAGCTCTGATATCCAGTGGAATTGAGGAGTCTGAGGTAGCAGGAATGAATGTGGGCTGTACTTAAGTGAATAAGAGTGGGGATAGCCACATGGGCGATTTAAGTGCTGTAGTATCTGCCCCATTGAATAATAATGAGTATTGTGTTGAGGCCAGAGAGGCTGAACCAGATGCAAGTGCATTTTTGCATCATACAGAGAGGAATGCAGACAGGTTTTAGGTACTATAGGGAATGCAAAATAAGCTGTTGATAGTTATGTGGCAGATGTTGTGGCCTAAACAATACAGGTACATATATTTCTTCAGAAGCAGGTGTGCCAAACATATGGGACAAATTAGTTAAACCATGTAGAAATACAATAAGGAATGATTCACATAATATAGTGTCATTGGGAAAAGGAAGTTGTTTTAGGGGAGCAGAAGTATAAGGAAACAAAACATTTTGAGGGGAATTCAGTCTGTAATGAATGATACAACAGGAAGAATAAGTGGGACTAATTGTTAAAGTGTTGTTAATGGTACTGGTGTGTGTGGTTTTCTCATGGGGGTATTCCTGGGAGTATGTTTACTGGAAAAGCATAAAGGGAACTGTTGCTGCAAAGTCAAAGTTCTGAAAGTTGTTTCAAAACAAAGAGTTAAAAAATCATCAAATAGACAGGTGAGACACCAAGTATAAGAGTTTACTGGAGCCATACTATATGCTGTTCAAGTTGGTATGTTAAGGATACAAAATTGTTAAGGCTTGGTGGCTACTTCTTAAGAAACTGCCTTTTGGCTTCTGTCTCGAGTTCTTCAGCCAACTGAGCATGAATGGCTGGTAGTGTCAAAGCCTCATCCTCGAATGCTGGTGGTGGACTGGAGTCTAGATTATCACCACAGATCTCATGTAACTGGTGGACCAACATCCAAGGGCTTTTCTGTAGTCATTTCCAATGCAGTTCTCCTCTTGCTACCTGCAACAGTCATTTGCTGCAGCATGGGAATCCAGAATCTGTTCACCTTGACAATTTCTTCTTCCTTGTTGAAGCTGTTCTCATGTTTGTGTATTTCTATAGCTTCTCTCAACAAATGGGTGTGATAGCTCTCCTGTGCAGTCAGAAATTGTATGTCATTACCAACGACAGAAGAAGAAAGCACAATTGATGTTGCGTGTCACATTTTTGTCACAGTACTGGGATGAAGGGGCTACACCAAAGTTCTTGAAATGTAAGCACCTATTCACCACTGTCCAAGCACATGATATCTATGACAAAGCACATAATATCTATGACAGAATGGAATTAGCTTTTCTTCATGAGTGAAGTCATGCAATGTGGAGATACCTGGCAAGAGTGGATGAGG
Organism: Schistocerca gregaria; assembly: GCF_023897955.1. Taxonomy (NCBI): domain Eukaryota; kingdom Metazoa; phylum Arthropoda; class Insecta; order Orthoptera; family Acrididae; genus Schistocerca; species Schistocerca gregaria. Next base: position 832,345,598 of record NC_064931.1, read on the forward strand.
AACTTTTAGACATTTTCTAGCAACTCAGTAGCAGAATGCATCAAGATGACTAGGACAAGATCAACAGCATCACTCACACAAGCATGCAGAACAAATTTGATCACTGCACTGAGCAACAGAAGAAAAAGTTTTCAAGAAGTCGGAAGCAGATTGATAAGTTGATTCCTGACATGTCACACACAGTGGTCAACCTCAATGAATGATAGGTGACCAAAGAGTTACAGTCTGTCCTTCAAAAAGGAGGAAATATGCACTGAAACAGCCAGGATACTGTGCTGAGCAAAACCACCAACTTGCAACACAAAGAAAGAAGATGTACAAGCTATCAAGAATCTTCACACAGACAAAAGTATGTTGGTACTGACTGCTGAAAGGGGAAATGTGACCGTAATAATGAAGACCAAAGATTATAAGCAGAAGATCCAGGACCTATTAGATTGGATGACCTAGCAAAATCTAAGTGCAGACCCAAAGCAGCAGATCACATGGAATACAAACCGGTTAATCAAGGTGTCTTCTCTCTCAGCAGACATAGATGGGGACCTGTGCAACGACTTCACCCTACCACCACGGATGTATGAAATACCAAAGAGCCATAAGAATAATCCATTAAGACTGACTGTTAGCAATTTTGGCTTACCGATATATAAACTGGCAAAACAATTGGTCTTTCTGCTCCAGTCGTACCTGGGGAAGATTGACACATACATACTTGGATCAAATGACATCCTGGTCAATTTTAACGATGTTGCTTTGTTTACCAAACTGCCATTCCGTGAATCTCTGGAGTGAATCAGTTCCATTTTGCCGCAAGGCATCACCAAGTGCTTTCATGCATGTCTCACCACAAGCTATTTCATGTGGAATGGCAACTTCTGTGAACAGCTGGAAGACATTGCCATTGGTTGTCCTCTTAGTACAGTGGTGGCTAACTTCTTCATTAAACATTTCAAAGCACAGGCGCTGGAATTGGCACCTTGTAAACCTAAGGTGTGGTACAGATATGTTGATGATATCTTTGTTTATCCATGGTCAGGAACAGTTCAGATACTTGAACAGCCTCAATGCCAACATAAAATTTACCATGGAAGTAGAAAAGTGGAAACAGGTACCCTTTCTAGATGTGTTGGTCACAAGGGATGATGGAAACCTGAGACAGAGCATGTATCGAAAATGGACACTACCTGCACAAACTATTAAATCACCACCCAAGCCAGAAAACAGGCATGGTTGATAAGATCATAATGCGAGCAAGATGAATATGTGAGCTGCAGCACCTCACATACAAGATGCAATGGGTACTCCACCAGTTATATAAGAAATGTAACAGAATCAAACACTTGGTTAAGTGGCAAACTGTAAAAAGAAATGTCGGACACGGCCTTTCTACCATATGCTCCCAGAAGGACAAACTGAATCGGTCAATTTAATGTTGTAAATGTGCAGTGTTTAACATTGCCATTCTATAATATCATTGATAGTGTGCCACTTACAATGGGGTAAGAAGTCATGGTGGGGAATTAGTCTTGAGAGGGAGACAAGGGGCTGGGTCTTCCCCATGGAGGTGGAAATGTAGCGTTGCTATCTAGTTTTAAGTAAAGCTTGTGGGTATTTGTAAGAAAGTCACCATGGAGCATTGCATTAGCTGCTGGTGGCCGGTAAGTCCAGTGTGGTGACATGTAGACTGTAGTAAGATGTAAGCAAAAGGACTGTGAGATGGGCTAGCCATGTTCAGTGAAATCTATGTTGCGCAGCGGTAACAGCCAGAGTGGGTGTGTCACCACACCACAGCAGGAACCGAATTACGAAGCTACATAAGTGGGTGCCAGGTAATACTGCAACAAATGTGCCACAAAGCCATTTAAAAAACTGTGAATTTTGAGGCTGAGGCATTTGGAGTACAACAGCACTACCACAATACCAGAACTATGTTAGATGACAAGACAACCGCCCAGCTGCAGCTGCTTCTCACACTAAGTCCACCCTGTGAGACTTGGTGCCACAGCACTGTCAACCTGCCATCCACATACGCTGCTGACAGACTCCTGCCAGAGGGCAGCAAGTCACAACCCATGCACGGAAGTTTACCCTTGTCACAGCGGTGGATGCAAGCTGAGCATGAGTCATGTAGGCCCAGGTGTTCAACAGCAGAAAGCTGTTGCAGCACACAAAGGAGAGTGTTGCTGAAATCAGGGCTTGGGCAACTGATGAGCCACTGGCTTGCTGTCAGCCTGACATCAACATTGCAGGGCACTTAAGTTTGTACCTCTTTGTTGGGGTGGAAGCTAGCCATCTACTGGCCGTCACAGGTCTCCTGTGCTGGAATGGGGCATGTGTGCCTTACACTGGCAGTGATGAGATGTGTGTTGCTGAATTATAATAAAGTATTTCTCTCAACCATTAGTCTGTTACTGGGCTCCACCACCCCATCTACATCTACATAGAAACACCATAAGCCACCGTACATCGCGTGGTGGCGGGTACCTTGCACCAATACTAGTCATTTCCTTTGCTGTTCCATTTGCAAATATATTAACAGGAAAAACAGCTGTCTATATGTATCCATATGAGATCTAATTTTTCAAATCCTATCTTTGTGGTCCTTGTGTGCAATGTATGTTGGCGGTAGTAGAATCATTCAGCAGTCAACTCCAAATGCCAGTTCTCTAAATTTTCTCAATAGTGTTTCTTGAAAAGAACGTTGTCTTTCCTCCAGGTATTCCTATTTGCATTCCTGAAGCAGCTCTGTAACACTTCTGTGTTGTTCAAACTTGCCGGTAACAATTCTAGCAGTCAGCTTCTGACTTATTTCAATGTCTTCCATCAATCTGACATGGTACAGATCCCAAACATTCAAGCAGTACTCAAGAATAGGTCACAATAAATACCTATGTGCAGTCTTCTTTACAGTTGAACCACTCTTTCCTAAAATTCTCTCAATAAATGAGTTGACCATTTGCATTTCTTAACACACTTGTACTCCACTACTCACTACACAAATGGATCTGTGACGCCAATGAGATAGACATCAGTATCAATCTGAGCATCATCTTTGAACTACGCAAAACATTATCTTTGTGTAGTTCCACCATCCAGTTCTCTGTAAGCCTTACTTGTGTGAAGAGGTAAATAAATGAACTCCTGATTATAAGGTGGTGTTTGGTGTATCTCACCGTAGCATCCACCTCACTGGTGTCCCGAGTTGTAATGTCTTCCGTTTTCTCCCTTTTACTGTGTCCAGGGCATCCGCATTGGTTATTTTCATGTGTATTTTACGCCAGATTTTGTGATTGACATGCATTGCCAATTTCGCCAGACGTTTTTGTGCCTGCAACAATAAGTGAGGTTAGGAGAGTGCATGACTCTGGCTATCAGACGCCTTTGTTCCCGCCACATATGCCCTCCCTCATCGACGGTGCAGTTACCTCTAATGGATCTCCATGCAGAGTGGGATCAATGCCGATTTCTGAAAATGCTCCATTGGATAACCTACCACAGCCAGGACAATGGTTTGCCACAGTGCAGTCCATGCAGTACCACGTGGCTGGAACTGCTTTGTTCACAGGCAACCTCCTCAGCATCCGACCATGCCCGCGCCTGCCTCGGTTCATCATCAGCACATGCCTTCCTGCTTCAATACTTCAGACTGCAACAGGAACAATGGCTTGTTATCTGTGCACTGACCTCCATCTTCATCCTACTGCTACGCATCAGTGTTTTGTGCCACGACATTCACCTTTTCCGCACACCATTTGGAGTGAAGTGACTATGAACAGTGAACATTCACACATTCCAGCCAATGTTCAACATCATTTTCCTCACTGTGCTTTTGGTCAGTCCGCACCACCACAGCCTCCCTGCAACACAAGTGGCTCTGACTCTGATCGCACGTCAAGTTTTCCGTGGACTGGCACGCGTTTTCAAACTTTGAACTTTTTCTCACGTGTCGCCCACCTGCTGGTTACAGTCGAAGTTCCGCAACCGCAGTTGACGTATTATGGTGTTTCATCTGCGTCAGCCTTTCACGTTGCAACAGATCATGCTCAACCACAACACTGTGACCCGACCATCTGTCATCGCCACATACCCTGGAGACACACTCTCCTGGAATACTGCAGCAACAACATTTCATTTCAGGCAGTGCCCCAACGAATTCAACTCACCCTGTTCTTCCACAAGTTCTACAATGCTTACCAATGCTGCCACCATTCAATCCCAACAGGGCAACAACCTGGTTCAAAATTGTGGACGAAGTGTTCGACCACTTCGAGATCACCAACCCTCATGACCAGAACGACTTGATTGCTGACCTGGTCGACACCCCGGACTCAGCTACCCGGTACACTCTAGCCAAAAAGACAGTTCTACATTGACTTGCGTGCTCAACTGAGACAGCAATACGGCAAATGCTCCACATTGAGCAACTAGCCAACGACAACCCTTCACAACTTTGTAGATGGCTACGGGCCCTGGTCAGTGACAATCTACTCTCTGACACAGCTCTCCTTTCCATCTGGACAGATAAAATACCTCCCTACATACACTTTGCTCTGGCTCAGAGGTCTGTCGAACCTGTCGAGCAATGAATGACAATTGCTGACAAACTACATGAGGTATCACTACTCTATTTCGCCAGCTACTGCTTTACCTGGCAAGTCTGAGGTTCAGGCTCCTCATCCAGCGGTTGGAAGTGACTGGGGCTGCACTGCACCAACTGTTCCGATTGCTTCGGGAAGTAGTATACAAACAGCTGCGACGTCACCGGCTCCGCCCTCGGTCGCACCCCCTCCTGCAACCGAGCTGGCTGCGGCCTCCGAACCTTGTCCACCACCTCTAGCAACCAACTTTCTGCAGGAAATGCAGCCGCACTACCCATACTGTTACTTCCACACACGGTTTGGTGAGGTGGTATGTAACTGCAGGTCACCCTGCTGCCTCCCAAATGCAAATCGCAGGTAGGTCCGGGTGCCGCCTCCTGCGCACAACATGACAGGCACCTCCCAGTGCTCCATTCTGTCCAGGAACTAATCGGATAATTACAGACGACTTTATATTAAAGACATTTGGTCGAGATACTTTTTCCTAGTGGACACAGGCGCCGATGTTTCGCTGCTGCCTACGTCCTTAGAGTAGTCGAACATCCGCCCTCCTGCAATCTGTGAATTCTACTAAACTACAATGCTTGGGTTCAACCTCCCACGTCGTCTCACTCTCCGCAAACTGCAAACTCGACCACACCTTTTTAGTGTGGAATATTGAGGAACCTATACTAGGCATTGTTTTCTTGCGACACTACAAACTTTCACCAGACCTAGTGCGAAACACTGTGTTTCATCACCCGTCCAAAATTCACTTCTCCTGTGCTCCATCAAGCAAACACCCCCCCCTCCCCCACCGTGACACGTCAGTCTGGGCATTGCATAATTTAGCCCACCCCAGTGTACGTGCATCCGTCTGCCTCGTAGCAGAGTGCTTTGTGTCGAGAAATGTCAACAAGGACTGCCAACAATGGGCATGCTCCTGCGTCGTGTGCCAATGCTGCAAAGTACACAAGCACACTTCACCACCTCCTCAGCGCCTTTTAGATCCCTTCTGGGCGTTTCCAGCATATTCATATTGACATTGTCGGCCTTCTCTCCCTCTCTAACAGCTTTCGTTACGTTCTCTCGTCTATCGACCGAACAACTCGCTGGGTCGAGGCTGTCCCCCTCCCCAATATTTTATGACAAAAACTGTTGCTCGAGCTTTTGTTGAGTCATGGGTATCACGTTTTGGATGTCCAGCTGACCGGGGCAGACAATTTGAGTCGGCCCTGTTCAACAGGATTTGTAACATTTGTGGCATCGGCGCATCCATACTACAGCATATCACCTGAAAAGTAATGGGCTAGTCGAATGCTGGCACCGCACTTTCAAGGCGGCTCTTCGATGCCACTACTCTCTATGGACGGAGGCCCTTCCCCTTGTGCTACTCGGCATTTGTGTGATCTATAAGGAAGACCTGAAAGGCACAATAGCCGAGTTCGTATATGGCCAGAACATTGCCCGCCAGCCATTCCTGCCCTAAGGTTCACGTCCAGAAAACTCTGTACAATTGCGAGTACGTCATGCTCCAAGATGAAACTGTCCGTGCTCCCCTCCAACCTCCATATACCGGCCTGTACCGAGTTCTCCGGCGCTCAGCCTACAACTATGACATCCAGATGAAAGATTCAGCTGTTACAGTCTCTCTCAACAGACTTAAGCCTGCTCATGTGGAGCCTTCTTCTACCACCCTTCAGGCCACATCTACGCCCCTCACTGTTGTGGCTCACAACACTCTGACCACTCCCCCCCATTGGACTTACACACTCCATCGAGTGACTTACAGCTCGAACCGTCAAGCTCTCCTCCAACCTCGCCCTCTACTCCAGTTTCATGCACTCCATCGAGTGACCACGTACTCCCCACGTTGAGCTTACCTACGATCACGCCCTCCCCGTCGGGACCTTCGCCGGTCCCTTCAACCTCTCTACCGTCGCCTGCCTCGCCCTGTTGAGGTTTCTCTCGCCCCCCATCATGAACGTGCCCTCGCTCGAGGTGTTTGTGGCTGCCCCCCCCCCAGACATAATCCGTGACATCTCAATAATACTGTGCGATTATACTCTGTTCGTCATGTGTTTCCCTTCATCCAGTGCTCGTGGCACAATCTCTGCCAATCCCTGCCACCTGGTGAAATGTGTTCCCTTCCCACCCTCGTCGACCTGGACATGCCTTGTGTGTTTGCCATGCCCTCCAGAGACATTGTCACCGTTGCTCTGTTCCACCCGCAAACTGCCAGCCTACCTGTCGCTGCATGACCAGCACACCCAGTACAACGTTCGGCTTGCTTCAATGACTTCCAGGTTCGGTGGCTGAACTTTCCTTCACGACATCTACCCACACAGCTCCCCGATGACGCTGTCAAGCTGACCGTGGTCCGGCTTCCACAGACTACCCCTGCCGATGCCTAGCACCCCCCCCCCCCCCCCCCCCCCCCCTCACCCCAGCTTCCGACACCAACATCGATAAGCATTTGTCTTTGGACTCTGAGCATCGTCTTTGGACTGTTCCGCCATGTTCAGCTCTTTGTGAGCCTTGCATGTGTTTAGGTGAATAAATGAACTACTGCAAAGTGGGTGTTGTTTGGTGTAGCCGACCCGAACTTCCCCCTCACATTCTTAGCTTCCATCCTCTTGTGGTCGTGGCAGATAGGGCACTAGACTCTAGCACTGGAGGTCCCTGGTTCAGTAGTTGATGGGGACAGTGATTTCTCCTTCAGGATATCTCCACGTCCACTCAACCTGTTGTCAAAATAAGTACTGGCGATCTCTCTTAGGGGAAAAAGGTGGGTCTGTTGAGGGGCCTTCCATTTCCTCCCCTCCTAGTGGCCCACCAAATAAAAAGGTTGCAAACTACCTGCAGTCAGGGAAATACTGACGCATAAAAATTAAATTACTGAAATAGAAATTTTCATATCACATAGAAAAGAGTAGCATTAGATGATTAATTTTTCTCATAATCTACATACAGGATAGTAGAGAGAGAGAGAGTGATCAATGAAAGGAAGTATGAATTCTATCAGCTGTGGAGGCCCTATTGACCAAGTAGTTTATTCACTAAAAATGCTTTGTTCATAATTCATTTCTCCACTGGATCCCCAACTAAGTCACACAGCACTTGGTGCAATCATACTTTTATCATTCAAGTCAATTGCAAGCACAACTAAACACATATCAAAATCTTTGAATGTGTCACAGTTTACAAACACAGCCGCAATGTACACAGTATATGCCTTGAAAGCCACCTTCAGTAATTTGTGAACTTTGTTGCCAATTTCAAATGTTTTAGCTTTACTTAATACTGGGAATTTAACAACAGTTTTATTTATTTTATACCAAAGCCTACCTTTCCAACGTTTTCATTCTCTACCTCCATGCATTCCGCTATGGTTTTATTTACATTAATTTCAACTAATTGCCATCAATATAATCCACTGACAATATCAAAAGTCTTATACTCTTCTTTAACAATGTCATTTACATTGTCAACATTTCCATTTACTACCTGCACATACTCTAACTCCATGTTATTAAATGCATTATATTTACATTAACAATTTCCTCAACTATGGCCACATACTTCATATCAACATTATATACCTGTTCTCTCTGGGAAAGCGTTTTGTTACTATTGCTATTACTATTATCAGAAATTCTGTGACCTCAGCTTGACCACAATGAAAAGCTGTCTGCATCTGCTTGTTACCAAGACTTTCAAAATTTCCTTTTCCCTAGATGCCATGTCATTACTGAAAGTTACTAATTTCAATCCCAAATTCTTTTTTACTTTTTCCAACTTATTTTCCCAACAAACTTCCACTGGCTCTATCTTTATGTGCAAATAATTAATATTAATATTTAACACACTAATTTCTTTCTTAGTTTTGTCTAGTTTCTAATTCATTTTTACATCTAAATTGTCATTGTCACTGTCATGGGCTCTGCTATTTTTGTCCATTTTTTATTTATTTCACGACTGCTTTTGCCCATTTTTACACTTAAATTGTCAAGTTTTGAATTCATTTTTGAATTTAAGCTACATGTATAATTACTTACCTATTCCATAATCTTCATTATCATGTTGTGTCTACAGAAACCCATTACTTTACCATTACCTTCACCACTGTCAGCATCAGAAAGTTCTATAAGCGATACCTCATGCATTTCATCAATTATTTGGCTAACATTTACCTCAGCATAAAATATTGAGTCCTCTGATTCTACCCCTTTAATCAAAACACAGCTCACTTTTAACTACCACATATCTTTCATCATTACAGCTAGCCTTTGCTCCCTATCCTCAGACATGCTGTCTTCCACTTTTTCATTACTCATTTTGAAAAATCTACTCCACACTTGCTAACATAAACACTTTTACCTTATATTTCTTCTGATTCAGTTACTGCTGGAATGCATTTTACCCCTACCTTTCAAGTTGATCTGTTGACACCAATCTGGTCCCTTATTTGCTATGTCAATATGACTACCTTCTTCTCAATTTCCCATTACCTGGTTTCAAACATGTTAATGACCTTGTGTGGTCATATGTCTCTTCTGCCATGTATCAAACTTAACCTTGTTTTCCTTTTCTGTCAATGCACTTTTTAAACGTATCATGATGTACAGTCACTTTTTAAGATCTTAAGTTGTTTTTCCCTAATACTGTAGTCTGCTCATACATTACAGTTTCTTATTTTAACTCTTGGAAATGATTATAAATTCTAATAATTTCTTTCCACTGTCACTACACTTTCAACTATTACTGCTTTTGAGTCCCTTTTTTTTCTAGTGACAAAGTGGGACTAGTCATCACCAAGAAGGGCATCACTTGTAACATGACAAATTTATATTTACTGGACCTTGGTAGCTGCTCTTCTAGTGTCTGGCACCTTGCTGTGATTTGATTTAATGACAAGTTTGAAAGGATGGATGCAACAGTGCACAGTAGTTAGCTTGACACTTTTCCACATTTATTGACACATGTAATGTTATGATGATCAGCGTGTATGTTGTTATTGTGCAGTATATTCATCACATTTAGCATGCACATTCCATTATGAAGTATTTGACAGTGGTAACATAGTACCATTATACTTTCTATATACCATTTTGATGTAAACACAACATGAAATTAGGTTTTTTTTTTTTTGCATATTCACTACACATAAAAGCTGTTCACAGAGATTTACAAAACAAATGTAAATGGTGGACTGACTATCAAAAAATAATTACACATGGATATGTGCATGTCAATAGCTAAGCAAGGATTTAGAGGTTTATGTATAGATGTTAACAATTTAGCTATTATACACCTAATGACTTTGACACTTAGATTTTCCCATGTTGGTCACTAAACATGAACTGACTAAAGCATTGGTGACTACTCACACTTATAATAATACATTGATTGCAGCCAAATAGCCATACAAGTTCCAAGTGCTGTTATAAAAATACACAAAATTAGAAATTTGACATCTTGTGGTTTTCATGGTAATTTGTTGACCTTGCCCTTTTAGTACAGAGTTCTGTATGGTACCATTTGCATATTCAATGACACAGTTTGCGCTCACATTTTATGTTTGGTTCATTATATGATGTGTTGTTGCAAAATAGATGGTGACAATCATGGTGATCACTTGTCCTTGGAGTTTTGCTTTACACATGTTTGGTCTGTCATGATGTCTGTGATGTAAAATTCTGTTATGTGGTCCCTCTTTTTCCTTCAATGTTCTTAGCAGACTTTCTGTAGTGCTAGAGTTGGGTCTGTAAGTCTTCAGTGAGGAAGGATTCTCTCACTAGCATGTGTATGAGTCTGGATTGTGTTGTTTTGGACACACTGATCACTTCCTTTATATAGGTCCCACATATTCTTGCTAATGTCTTTAGATTTTTCACTGTGTGATGTGGACCAATGATTTTTATGCCATACATCAGTATTGGTAAGATTTTGGTTCTGAATAGTGCCATTGCTGTTTTTAGGTTGAGGGATATAATGTGGATAGCCATTATTGCTTTCATTGCTTCCTCAGTCACATATTTTGTGAAACATTTTGCACTTGTTTGTAATGTGATGCCCTGGCATTTGAAGTCTGGTAAGGCTTGCAGTTTTCTCTCCCATATGCAGATCTCAACTGATGAAGGTTCTCTTCCTACATTTCTGGGCACCATCATTCCTCTTTTTGCCAATTTATTTCAAAGCCATGTTTGACACAACAATCTTTCATAGTGTTCATTGTTTCTTCTAGCTTTATAATTTCCTTTGAGCCTATTAGAATATTTTCTGTATATGCATATGAGATTACACCTCCTTTTGGGTTGCTCTGACAATTTCTTCCACTGCAAAGATAAATAACAGAGGACTTAGTGGGTCTCCCTGAAGTACTTCATTTCATTTGGGTATTGGCTCTGTTGGTTAAAGGTTGCCTGAGATCTTTATTTTGTTCCATCACACTAATGTGTTTGCGATTTGTGTCCATTTGTTGTTTTAACTTATGGTTTCCTATAGTTTTTTGTCACTTGCTTTCTGTTTATAGTCAGAAGCTTTTGTGAAGTTTATAAATACTACATAAAACTTTTCTCTATCTTCTGTAACTTCCCATACACTCCTCGGCAGCAGTCCTATTGCTGTCAGAGTTGATCTTCCTTTCTTGAATCCAATTTGGTTTTTTGGGAGGTGCCCAGTGATTGTTTCCTTTACTTTATCCATCATTTTTCATGGCTATTTTGAAAGATAGGTTTTCCAATGCTATGCCTCTGTATTTGTTGGGGTCCTTGAGCCCTTTCCCTTGATATAAAGGGCGGGCCAAATAAAAGTAGCCTAAAGAACAGAGTTCTAGGGGACAAACAAACAAACACAGCAGACAAAAGGAAATACAGTACTAACCTGACTATAACAGATGTTAAAAGTGACCACTATTCATTTCTTAATACTTTGGGCCCAGGTGAGCAAGTCGCTGAAGTTGGATTGAAGTTGAATGGCTGCAGTCTCGTCAGAAATGTTCAACTGCAGTTCTTGAAGACTATGAGGATTGTTGTGATACACCTTAGACCTGACAGCTCCCCACACATAGTAGTTGCACACTGACAGATCATGTGAGCTAAGTGGCCAGTTAGGACTGTGATCAGACTGACCTCTGCTAACAACTCCTGTCAGGTATGAAGATTGTGTAAATGTGCTCAAAGATCTGGCTGGCAGTATGGGCAGTTGTTCCATCCTGTTGGAAGTAAGAGTAGGCCTTTTCCTCCTCCATTAATGCTGCCACAAATGGTTTCAAAATGTCTGGGATACTTTTATTTGCCCCACCCTCTAGTACTTTTATTATTCACTGTCTCCACTGTTCTGGAATGGAGGCTGTTTTATGCACTTATTACAGTGTTCTATCTACATTTCTGTTAGTATTTGGAATGTGTCTTTTAAATATTCACTATACAGTCAGTCAGTTGTTCTTGGTGCTGTTAATGGCATCTTTGACCTACAGCCAATGAGACACATTTCATATTTGTTTGCAGCAATGTCTCCTGTTTGGCCTCTGAGCTGCCTTTCAGTCTTTCCTTGTTCATTATGTTGTCAAAATGCATCTGCCATTCTTTCATATTGATGTAATGTGTTTCAGCTTTTTTTCTGAAATACATCAGTTTTGCGTGGCTCCACCAGTTTCTTTCCTTCTTATCTTTTCTTTCAGCATTTCATATAGATATATCACTTTTTACTGTAAGTCCTAAAGAGTGTAGAGTTTTCTGCACTCTATTTCAGTTGGTGTAGGGTTTTTAGTGCATATTTTATTTAGCTGTAATACATTGAGGCAAATCTTTTTTTTTGTTGTTCTTCTTTTGTTCCTGGCATTGGTGGCTTATCTTAAGAGTTCTAGTCATTCTGTTGCTTCCTTCACTCGTGCATTTTCTATTAGCATTTCAATTTGTTTTATCTTGTCTGATTTTGCTTCTACTTTCCCGATAGCTATTATTCTTGAAAATACTTGTTCCTCCTTTCATCATGCTTTTTGCCATTCTTCTTGGATATGTATTTCCAAAGGGGTATGCTTTGAAATTCTGAATGGTTTGCAGTCCAGAGAGATGTTATATTGCCTCTGGGTGGTCCTCATATGAATGAAATGTTTGTTGTGCTTTTGCTGTTGTGGAAAATATAAGTAGGTATATTGGTTTCGTTTAATAGCATAAAACCTTCATCCTGCAACTTTTACACCATTATTTTTTGTTTATAGTTTTGTATATCCACTCTGCGGTTTATGTCTCCAGCAATTGTTGGTGGTTTATCATGTTTACTCTGAGTGATTAGCTTAGTTATTTCATCTATTACATCAATAGCTATTTTGTTTGGTTGTAAGTATATTGATAGTGCTATAATGTATTTTATTTCTGTCAGGAGTGTATTTTCCTGATTGATAGTTATGGTTATTGGAGTTAATTCCTCTTTTATTAGGACAGTTACTGCTCCCATATGTCTTCCTCTTTCACCTTGTTTTGCTTGAATATGAGTGCAGTAAGAGTCTGTATGTTGCTAGTGTTCAGTTAAAATGTTTCTCTTAGGATTTACAGGTATTTTACCTGTATAAAGTTTCTTGAAACCATGTTCATCACACTTTTTAGACTTTCTGTACTCCATACAAGGATCTTTAAGGTTCCTACTTCTTTGCGTTTTTTTGAGTGAAGTTCTTCTGTCTTATTCAACGGACACCCCTCCATTCCCTGAAAAAAAAGGGGGGGGGGGGAAGCTGAAGTGCCTGACAATGATCTGTGCTGGCCACAATTCAGCTTTATCTGCCAATTTTAATTTGTGAAAGGGGGTGCCTACCTTAAAGGATTTCATATTACTCTTGTTTGCCAGATCTTCACATATCTCATTTTCTTTGATTCCCTCTTATGGACAAATTTCTGTATGAGTCTCGTGTTGTCTCAGGTTTCAGCAGGCTCTCTTATCTGCAGTTTGTAGATTTGCATCTCCTGGTACAGCACTAGTCAATGTCTCATGTTGCTTAGCTAGTCTCCTCTTATAGACACATGTATGAATAATAATTGAAATTTGGTATCACATTTTTATTAATAATAGGAAATCTAGTAAAATTAGAGGATATGGAATTATAAAGAGCCAAGCAGTCACCTGGATAACTGAAAATTGCTAAAATTATATGGACTATATTCTGAATACAATGTATACTCCTGCGGGGATTCACAACTCCTGCCAAAAACTACTGAAATATGGAATTTTCTAGATCAAAAAATTAAAAAACTAGCATGTTTCTCTAGTGTAAATGGATACTTATATAATCAGAAAAATTAGGGACACAAAACTATGTAACTGAATTTTGGAAATGAACATTAGTTAAAAATGGAACATTCTGGAAGATGAAAGCTTTTTATTACGAATAATGCTTGAAATATGACATGCTTGGAAAAAGTAAGCTGTTTGTTAAGAAGGGGATGTGGGCTTCAACCTTAGATGTAAAATTTCATTCGGAAACTATTTAATCTTAGATGTAACATTTCATTCAAAAATATTTACGGGTTCACTTCAAACTCCATCTTTGTGTGTTCATGGAACAATGTGAAATTTTGAATTTTAAGTCTGACCAAAAATCATTTCTCCTGGACAACTCCTTCTATTTCAGGGATGAATTTCTACTCAAAAACAGGTAGCCCACAAAAAAGTTATTAATTGTCATTGCATGAGTAGGCATAAAAATATAATGTGTTCATTAATGTAAAATATTCATGTGTACATAGACTGTAAACTAACTGATTTCACATCATTTCAATTTGTCATCCATAAGATCAAATAAAGAACAAGCAATAATTATTGTCAGGAATGGTATAAGAATTAGTCAATGGTTCAACTTACTCTGTTACAACTTTACACCCCTTTTTCTGCTAAAGACAAAAGTAATGTTGACTAATGGATGTAATGTTTTTCTTATGATGTTGCAATTATGTAGATCATTGTCCCTTTCGAAATTTAATGGATTATTTACAACAAATTTGTGAGGGAATAAATATACTGTGAATCAGCAGCCAAAATACCTAACTTCTTAAACAAATGTTTAGAAGGTGATCACGGGTTTTAAGGAGTACTGCTATCTCAAGGTTGAAACGTGTTGATATTTTACTCCTTACTTACTGCTGGCTTGTGTAACTTTTGGAGCAAAGTGTGACATTTCCGTGAAGGAGCATTGTCTTGCTGTATAATGACAACATTGCCCTTGCAATACCGGTCACACACTGCCTTGGCATATGTAAGACTGTCAGTCTCCTGCTTGGAGCATCCATGTGCAACTGTGTCACGTATAAGTTGTAGGAATAATATGGTAGAGAGGGGCATTAATAGTTGAAACTGTTACATCAGTTTGTAGATAAAAATTATTTTTTGTAATTCAGTTATCCAGGAAGTCAGACAGAATTAATTAAGAGAATTATGGCTGATATAGTGCAGTGAGTGAGAATCAGTAATCATTTTGGAGAAACATACTGACAGTAGAATGTAAGTGAAAAGCCTTTCATGAGCAGTGATTACTTGTTTAATTAATGTGGACGGACAATGTAGCAATGGTTACTTCAGCGTGGATGTCAATCAAACATTTCTGTAGAAAATCCAGAATGAAATAATGACAATATTATGAAAAAGATAGACTGACACAAATGACCCCTGACTCAGGATGCTGAGAAGAGGCTATGTGTGACAGTACATGTGTGGGGAAGCAATCTCCTTAGTGTATTTATCTCTTGGTCCTCCTCTATTACTTTTACCCTCCATGCTGCTATCCAATACTAAATTGGTGATCCCTTGATGCCTCAGAACATGTCCTACCAACCAATCACTACTTCTAGTCAAGCTGTGCCACAAATTTCTCTTCTCCTGAATTCTAGTCAATACCTCCTCATTATTTATGCAATCTACCCATCTAATCTTCAGCATTCTTCTGTAGCACCACATTTCAAAAGTTTCTATTCTCTTATTGTTCAAACTATTTATCGTCCATGTTTCACTTCCATACATGGCTACACTCCATACAAATACTTTCAGAAAGGACTTCTTGACACTTAAATCTATATCTGATGTTAGCAAATTTCTCTCCTTCAGAAACGCTTTTTTTTGCCATTGGAAGTCTACATTTTATATCCTCTCTACTTCGAAAATCATCAGTTATTTTTCTCCCCAAATAGCAAAATTACTTTAGGAGTTTCATTTCCTAATCTAATTCCCTCAGCATCGCCCAACTTGATTCGACTGCATTCCATTATCCTTGTTTTGCTTTTGTTCATCTTATATCCTCCTTTCAAGACACTGTCCATTTCATTCAACTGCTCTTCCAAGTCCTTTGCTGTCTCTGACAGAATTACAATGTCATCAGCAAACCTCAAAGTTTTTATTTCTTCTCCATGGATTTTAATACTTACTCTGAATTTTTCTTTTGTTTCCTATACTGCTTGCTCAATATATAGATTGAATAACATTGAGGATAGGCTACAACCCTGTCTCACTCCATTCCCAACCGCTGCTTCCCTTTCATACTTCTCGACTCTTATAACTGCCTTTTGGTTTCTGTACAAACTGTAAATAGCCTTTCGCTCCCTGTATTTTACCCCTTCCACCTACAGAATTCGAAAGAGAGTATTCCAGTCAACATTGTCAAAACCTTTCTTTAAGTTTATAAATGCTAGAAATGTAGGTTTGCCTTTTACTTACTCTATTTTCTAAGATAAGTCGTAGAGTCGGTATTGGCTCACATGATCCAATATTTCTATGGAATCCAAACTGATCTTCCTTGAGGTCGGCTTCTACCAGTTTTTCCATTCGTCTCTAAAGAATTCATGTTAGTATTTTGCAGCTGTGACTTATTAAACTGATAGTTCGGTAATTTTCACATCTGTCAACACCTACTTTCTTTGGGATTGGAATTATTATATTCTTCTTGAAGTCTGATGGTATTTCACCTGTCTCATACATCTTGCTCACCAGCCAGTAGAGTTTAGTCAGGACTGGCTCTCCCATGGCTGCCAGTAGTTGTAATGGAATGTTGTCTACTCCCGGGGCATTGTTTTGTCTTAGGTCTTTCAGTGCTCTGTCAAACTCTTCATGCAGTATCATATCTCCCATTTCATCTTCATCTACATCCTCTTCCATTTAAATAATATTGTCCTCAAGTACATTGCCCTTGTATAGGCCCTCTATATACTCCTTCCACCTTTCTGCTTTCCCCTCTTTGCTTAGAACTGGGTTTCCATCTGAGCTCCTGATATTCATACAAGTGGTTTTCTTATCTCCAAAAGTCTCTTTAATTTACCTGTAGGCAGTATCTATTTTACCCCTAGTGATATGTGCCTCTACATCCTTACATTTGTCCTCTAGCCATCCCTGCTTAGCCATTTTGCACTTCCTGTCGATCTCATTTTTGAGACGTTTGTATTCCTTTCTGCCTGCTTCATTTACTACGTTTTTGTATTTTCTCCTTTCATCAATTAATTTCAATATTTCTTCTGTTACCTAAGGATTTCTATTAGCCCTTGTCTTTTTACCTACTTGATCCTCTGCTGCCTTCACTACTTCATCCCTCAAAGCTACCCATTATTCTTCTACTGTATTTATTTCCCCCATTCTTGTCTATTGTTCCCTTATGCTCTCCCTGAAACACTGTACAACCTCTGGTTTTGTTAGTTTATCCAGGTCCCATCTCCTTAAATTCTCACCTTTTTGCAGTTTCTTCAGTTTTAATCTACATGTCAGAGTCCACATCTGCCCCTGGAAATGTCTTACAATTTAAAACAATTACTAACAAAGAGATAGAGGGGCTGGCCAGTACTTACCTCAGCTCAGTACAGCCGATAGAAACAAAAAAAAAAAAAAAAAAAAAAAAAAAAAAAAAAAAAAAAAAAAAAAAAACCCGAAAATTTAAGTTCCTAGCTTTCGGAATAAATGTTCCTTCATCAGGGAGGAGAGAGGGGAAAGAAAGGGAAGAAGGGAAAGTGGATTTAGTTACTCACAACCCAGGTTATGAAACAACAGGGAAAGGAAAACAGGGAAGGTAGCAAGGATGGAGGCATGGTTGTCAGAGGGAAGCCAAAGATATTCTACTGTAGGTACTGTGCCAGCTTCAAACCAAAGAGGATGCATACAGAAGTAAAGAGGTGTATAGTATAAAGATGTAGGATGAAAAGATGCATGAATGGCTAAAGGGAAAGAGGAGAAGACTGAAAAGTAAATGGGAGTGAGGTGGTTTAACGTAGGTTCAGTCCAGGGGGATGGCGGGATGAAAGGATGTGCTGGAGTGCAAGTTCCCATCTCCGCAGTTCAGAGGGACAGGTGTTGGGTGGGAGAAGCCAAATGGCACATACGGTGTAGTAGGTTCCTAGGTCCCTAGAATTATGCTGAAGGGCATGCTCCGCTACTGGGTATTGGACATCTCCTAGGCGGACAGTTCGTCTGTGTCCGTTCATGCGCTCAGACAGTTTAGTTGTTGTCATACCAATGTAAAAGGCTGTGCAGTGCAGGCATGTCAGCTGATATATGACATGTGTAGTTTCACACGTGGCCCTGCCTTGAATTGTGTATGTTTTACCAGTAGCGGGGCTGGAGTAGGTGGTTGTGGGGGGATGCATGGGGCAGGTTTTGCAGCGGGGTCGGTTACAGGGGTAGGAACCGCTGGGTAGAGAACCTCACTCCCATTTACTTTTCAGTCTTCTCCTCTTTCCCTTTCCTCTTTAGCCATTCATGCATCTTTTTGTCCTACATCTTTATACTATACACCTCTTTACTTCTGTATGCATCCTCTTTGGTTTGAAGCTGGCACAGTACCTACAGTAGAATATCTTTGGCTTCCCTCTGACAACCATGCCTTCATCCTTGCTACCTTCCCTGTTTTCCTTTCCCTGTTGCTTCATAACCTGGGTTGTGAGTAACTAAATCCACTTTCCCTTCTTCCCTTTCTTTCCCCTCTCTCCTCCCTGATGAAGGAACATTTATTCCGAAAGCTAGGAACTTAAATTTTTGGTTGTTTTTTGTGTTTCTATCGGCTGTACTGAGCTGAGGTAAGTACTGGCCAGCCCCTCTATTTCTTTGTTAGTAATTGTTTCACATCTTTATATGAGATTTTCCTTTAATTAGTTACAATTTAAAACCTGGTTCCTAAATCTCTGTCTTACCATTATATAATCTATCTGGCACCTTCCAGGATCTCCAGGCTTCTTCCATGTATACAACCTTCCTTTATGACTCTTGAACCAAGTGTTAGCTATGATTAAGTTATGCTGTGTGCAAAATTCTACCAGGCAGCCTCCTCTTTCATTTCTTACTCCCAATCCATATTCACCTACTACATGTACTTATCTTCATTTTCCTACTGTCGAATTCCAGTCACCCATGACTATTAAATTTTCGTCTCCCTTCACTATCTGAATAATTTCTTTTATGTCATCATACATTTCATCAATCTCTTCGTCATCTGCAGAGCTAGTTGGCATATAAACTTGTACTACTGAGTATGCATGGGCTTTCTGTATATCTTGGCTACAATAATGTGTTCACTATGCTGTTTGTACTAGCTTACCTGCACTCCTATTTTTTTTTATTTGTTGTTAAATCTACTCCGGCATTTCCTCTATTTGATTTTGTATTTATACCCCTATAATGACCTGGACAGAAGTCTTGTTACTCGTGCCACCGAACTTCACTAATTCCCACTATATCTAACGTTAACCTACCCATTTCCCTTTTTAAATTTTCTAATCTACCTGCCTGATTAAGGGATCTGACATTCCATACTCCAATTCATAGAATGCCAGTTTTCTTTCTCCTGATAATGACGTCCTCTTGAGTAGTCCCTGCCTGGAGATCCGAATGGGGGACTATTTTACCTCCAGAATATTTTTCCCAAGAGGACATCATCATCATTTAACCATACAGTAAAGATGCATTAGACTTATTCCCTATTTTCTGTTTTAGAGGTGGAAGGAGACTGTTTATGCCTATTTTCGGGATATATTCAGTAACACCATGGAACCCCACATGATGCAAGGCTAATTACTCAGGGAGGTTACCTGGTATCCTCGAGGTTCCTTTAATGACAAAAGTTCCCATGTGTCACACACCCCTGGCACGGGTTGCATCACACCTTGGGTTGAGTACGTAGGGAAATGGGGTAGGGCTATTGGATTGGATATGTGAGATATGCTGCTTTGTGGGACACACTTTGTCTGTTAAGAGCTGTCTAGCATGGGAGACTTTACAGGCTTGGGTTGCTTTGGGGAAGGAGACCAGACTGCAAGGTCAGCGGTCGCATCGGATTAGGGAAGGATGGGGAAGGAAGTCGGCTGTGTCCTTTGAAATGAACCATCCCTGCATTTTCCTGGAGTGATTTAGGGAAATCACAGAAAACCTAAATCAGGATGGCCGGACGCGGCATTGAACCGACGTCCTCCCGAAGACCTTACAGGTAGTGTGCTATTGCCAGCATAGCCCTCAGCTTCTTGTGAGCACGCAAGCCTCTCTGCTCACATAGACTGTGCTTCTGAAAGGCGGTGTGCCCAGGAGAGGAATCTCACAGCATTACCACAGTTAGTACCTATTGCTACCCTTGAGAGTGAGGTGCAAGTCATGCCTGCATAGTTTGCAATAGTCAGAGGTTATAGATTAGAGTCCTGTTCTACACACAGTTTTAATCTGCCATGAAGTTTTGAATCAGCCCAACACTCCACTGCAGAGTGGAAAATCATTCTGACATTAATTTGTAGTTCAACTAGAACACCTACACTTTTAAGCATATTTTATTTATGCTGGAAATGTCTATGCAGTTAGTAATGTTTTTATAGTTATACAGTCAGTTCCAATGTATAAATATATTTATAGAGCAAATACAGGTATTGTGGCCTCATAATGTGCAAGATTTTACTCTTTCGATTTAGTTTGTGCAAGGTGCCAGATTAAAGTATGAAAAACTGAATTTCAGTTTCAGTATACCTGTAGTTACAGCATGGAGAATTAAACTCTGAGTAGCTCAGACAGATGTTCTGAGTCATGAAAACAGTCTCTGGGGAACTCCTGAGTTGGGTTAGAGTGTGTGAGCAATGCTAAATATAGAACTCTTAAGATAATCAATTTTAAGCAGTGAGCTTGCAGCCCAGCTTGGAAAACTTTGTTCGCAGTTCTGTTAGAAATATTGCAGGACAGGTTGTTTCTGTGTGTAAATGGGATTAAGGTATTTATGGTTTCAAAAGTGAAAGGGGTGCTATTGTATTGAATGCATTCTGGTATGTCATGTAGTGTAGTTGTGATACTTAATGGCTGAAGCAGGTACATGGGCAGCTAAGGTGGGACAGCCCATGGGGCTTAACAAGCAGACATTGACATACCATCAATGATAAATATGAAACTTTTGCCACAAGCACATGAGGTGCAAATTCCCTCAAATCATAATAATCATCTTGGGGTTGAAGCTCTTATGTCCGTGTATAATTTTCACAATACATATGTTTTTGGAAGGGGTCCGCCTTTAGCAAAACACAATTTTGTTTTTTATCCCAAACATGTTTCACTGCAATTGCAGCATCATCAGTGGGCTTTTGTTTATGGCTGTTAAGCATAAAGAATGTTCTTTACTGTATGTATACATGTAAATATTAGTTTTTAAAATCATAATTACAGATTTTTAAAGAAACACATAAAATTGTAAATTCACACCTCTTTACCACATGGTGTGGTTTTCCTGATGTATTATGTTTTTATAGTGACTATTTTCTTTCACAGTTTGTCATCTGCAACCATATACAATGTAATTGTTGGGTTCAAATTAATGATATGAATATAATAGAGGGAAACATTCCATGTGGGAAAAATATATCTAAAAACAAAGATGATGTGACTTACCAAACGAAAGCGCTGGCAGGTTGATAGATACACAAACATACACACAAAATTCAAGCTTTGCTGAAGTTGCATAGTTTGAGGTGCTGTCTGCGAGGGGCGGGGTAGGAGCCGTCAGTTTGGGAACATGTGACACTCGTCACACATGCCAACTTGTGTCCGGCCGAGTGTCAAATGCTGCCATGTTAGAAGAGTGTGGCCCTGTGGAACTGTCAGTACACTTTATGGCAGTCTTGATAGCACAGGTGTGAGGGGTAGCGGAAGGTAAACACACGGAGGCTCAATTGCTGGGATTGCAAGCAGATTCGGCGCACTTACTGATGTTGCCTTGTCCTTGCTGTAGTGTCTGTAATTCCGTTGCTGCATTGGAGAGTAGGAGCTGTGTTTAGTGGAGCCGGAGGGAGAGCTCTAAGTTTTCCTTGCGTAGGTGAGCAACATGTTGAAGTTCAACAAGGCACTTATGCATGGTTTCTTGTAACGTCGTCAACAGAGATGAGCATGTACGGATGAGATGAGCCCGGACTGATGTGTCACGGGGGTGGGGGAGGGAGGGGGGGGGGGGCGGTTGCTCAACGGAGCAGAGGGGAAGTGAGTCTTGGATGGATGATGAAACACGGTGTTTCGCACTAGGTCCGGTGAAAGTTTGTGGTGTGGCAAGAAGTCAATACCTAGTATAGGTTCGGCAATTTCGCACACTAAAAAAGTCCACTTGAGTTTGCAGTTTGCGGAGAGTGAGACGACATGTGAAGTTGAACCCAAGCATTGTAGTTAATTTGACTTCATGGGCAGATGTTCGACAATGCTAAGGACGTAGGCAGCAGCGAAACATCGGCACCTGTGTCCACTAGGAAAAGGTATCCCAACGAAATGTCTTTAATGCAAAGTCGTCGACAATTATCTGTTCATTCCTGGACAGAATGGAGCACTGGGGGTGCCTGTCATGGTGTGCGCAGGAGGCGGCACCCAGACCTACCTGCGATTGGCGTTTGGGAAGTAGCAGGGTGATCTGCAGTTCCGTACAGCCTCACCAAACCGTGTGTGGAAGTAACAGTATGGGTAGTGCGATTGCATTTCCTGCGGAAAGTTTGTTGCCAGTGGCGGTGGCCGAGGTTCAGTCACTGCAGCAGGTTCAGTTGCGGGAGGGGGTGTGACTGTGGGCAGAGCCGGTGATGTCCCAGTCGCTTGTTTACTGCTTCCCAGAGCGAGCGGAATGGTTGGTACAGTATGGCCCTGGCCACGTCCGGCCGCAGGGCGATGAGCCTGAACCTGAGTCAGGTAGGTTGTGGCTGGCAAAGTTGAGCAGTGACGCTTCGTGTAGCTTGTCAGCAATTGTCATTCTTTGCTTGACAGGTTCAGGAGATCTTTGAGCCAGAGCAAAACGGATGTGAGGAGAGTTTATCTGACCAGATGGCGAGGAGAGCTATGTCAGAGAATAGATTGGCGCTGACCAGGGCATGTAGCTGTCTCCAGAGCTGGGAAGGTTTGTCGTTGCGTAGTTGCTCAACCTGGAGCACTTTCCGTATTGCTGCCTCAGTTGAGCATGCAAGCTGACGTGTAGCGAGCAGATGAGTCCGTGGCGTCAACCAGATCAGCAATCAAGTCCTCCTGGTCATGCAGGTGGGTGATGAGGCACAGAAAACCAGGTTGACTCGTTGAGTTTGTAATGGTCGAACACTTTGTCCACGACCTTGAACCAGGTTGTTGCCCTGTCAGGATTAAACGGCGGCAGCGTCGGTAATCATTCTAGCATGTTTGGAAGAACAGGTTGAGTTGAGTTCGTTGGTGCACTGCCTGAATTGAGCTGTTGTTGCTGTATTATTCCAGGAGAGGTGGCAGCGTGAAGTTGACACGTTGTGGTTGAGCGTGATCTGTCTCGACGCGCAAGGCCGATGTGGGTGATACACCGTAATGTGTCGATTGCGGTTGTGAAAGCTCAATACATTGTGAGTGTGTTTGGATTGACGTGTCGCGGAAGACCGATGTGGATGAGGCACTGAGATGTGCCGAGGACAGTAGCAGAAGCTCGACTGGAGCCGGCGTGGGGGTGACAGGTGAGAAAAAGTTCAAAGTTTGAGAAGGCGTGTTAGTCCGCGGAAAGCTCGACATATGATCAGAGCTGGGGCCACCTGTGTTGCAGGGAGGCTGCGGAGGTGCGGGCTGTCCAGAAGCACAGTGTGGGAAATGATGTCGAACGTGGGACGGAATGTGTGAATGTTCACTGTTCATAGTCACTCCACTCAAAATGGTGTGCGGATAAGGTGAATGTCGTGGCACAAAGCACTGAGGTGGGACGGA
Organism: Schistocerca gregaria; assembly: GCF_023897955.1. Taxonomy (NCBI): domain Eukaryota; kingdom Metazoa; phylum Arthropoda; class Insecta; order Orthoptera; family Acrididae; genus Schistocerca; species Schistocerca gregaria. The sequence goes on from NC_064931.1 coordinate 832,369,339, forward strand.
GGTGGAGTTCAGGCACAGACAACAAATTATTGTTCATGTTGCAGGCCAAGATATTGAAGTAGGAAGGCATGTGCTGAAGCTGAACCGAGGCAGGCACAGGCGTGGTCGTATGCTGAGGAGGTAGACCTGTGAACAAAGCAGTTCCGGCCACATGGCAGGTATCCGCGTCATACTGCACGGATTGAGGCATGGCAAATTGTTGTCCTGGCGGTAGTAGGTTGTCCGACGAAGCATTTGCAGAAATTGGCATTGGTTCCGCACTGCACAGAGATCCCTGAGAGGTAACTGCACAGTCGATGAGGGCACATGTGGCAGGAACAAAGGCATTTGATAGCCAGCGTCATGCAAACTCCTAACCTCACTTATTGTTGCAGGCTCGAAAACGTCCGGCAAAATCGAGTGAGAGGCATCGTGTTGCAGTCCTGGCCGGTGTACATCGCCCACAACATGATGTATGTTGATCACATAATCCAGCGTTAGGCACTGGGCTGAAGTCATTGTTCGAATGCTGTGTCAATGTAATACAAGCAAAAATAACCAATGCGGAGGTCGCGGACACAATAAAATGGTGAAAACGGAAGACGTTACAACTCGGGGTCATCAGTGAGGAGGATTACTGGGTTGGTTGCACCAATAATCACACCCATTTAGCAATAGTTCATTTATTAATCTTAACACATACAAGGATCACAAAGAACTGAACTGAACATGGCAGAACAACCAAAGATAATGCTCAGAGTCCAAAGATGAACACATATCGATGTTGGTGTCAATTTCATCGGCGCCACAAGATGATAGCATCCAATAGGAAGCAAGCTAAAATACCTAGTGCAGGTAATGCATAGTAGGCTAGTCTCAGGTGCAGACACTTGGACATACCTTGTTTTTGGATTGCAAGGGTGAGGAGCTCATGCAAGTTTGTTTGATTTGATTTCTGGGATGTAATAGGCTGAATACTGCAATTGTTGGGACTCTGATTATTTTGTGAGTCCAGTTCACATCATGACTTAGAATATTCCCATGAGTGAGACCATAGAGGAAATTTAATGTAATCACAGGCAAATCTGTAGATTCACATTGTGGAATTAACATTTTAAGCAATTGTTTGTGAATTGCAAGGGACACTTTCAGTTTGCTTTTTGCGAATTTGGTTGCCTGCTAGAATTGATGAGATATTTAGAGCTGCTCCAAAAGAGTTTTAATGAATAAACTATTGAATTTCAAAGGTATTCCTTGTGTTGCCTAGATTCTTTGATGTAATCAGCTGCAGCTATATTCATTTACTTATATTGCAGTTGACAAGTTTGAAAAGAACTCACATACTTATATACTTAAAAAAAGTAACTGTTTTACAGTAGCATGCAACTGGTCCCTAAACTACACCATAAGGGCAAAAATCAATTCACTTAAATCTGTTCATACAGTTATGTTCCGTCCCAAAGTATATTTTTCACAAGTGGTGGTAGCTAGCAAAAGGGTTGCAGCTTACATGAAAAAACTGCTATCTATTGACTTAGTTACCAAGTTTGCTAAGTGTCACTTGTGTGGGAAAAAGTTATTTGATTTTCAGTTGGTGTTGGTTCTCAGCTTCATGTGTTATGTCTTCAGGCAGTTTATTAGTGGTTGGTAAAACACCACACTCTAAGTCCCTGTAACTATCATAGTTACAGTTGCACTTCTGGATTTTATCTATTTTAGACTTGGGTGTTTTTAAAGAACACATGCCTTAGCTGTTGCATTCTAAGGCTTTTCCAGACCTTCTTTAGGATATCACACTTTCAATTATGTTAAATAAATTTACTCTTCGATGACTTTACTTCTTCTTTTCATAGAATAAATACTGTACTCAATAAGCTTCAGATGCTATGCACCTTAAGATTGCCTCACATTATAGAATGACGAGTGAGGTGGTATTTTTGAAAATACACACACACATTCCTGCTGGTCATTGATAACTACAGCAACAGTTATGACTAGCTCTGAAGGATAGTATCTACTGAGGTGTGCTGATAATATATTTGGTACCCAAAGAGTAAAATGTTGTATGTCGACATGCTGTTTTCTGCAACACTATTTTAAGAAATACCACCAAAACAATGCATTTTTGATAACTCTTCAATTCACAGGCCACTAGAAACAGCACTTTTTCATTGCATCAAAGTTATAAAACAAAAACCAACCACATGTAACATTTTACCTTCAGATTGATAAAATCAAATTTCACATCAAAAAATAACTTTAAGACTGAAAAGTAACTGTTTGGCTCACATCTATATGCAATTTTCAATTTTCCTTCATCAACTGTTGGATAATATTTTTGGAATAATCACTAGTGTGCTCATTTCTCAATGGTAAGGGTGTATTTTAGACACTTTATACATAAGAGAATTCAGTAACAAAAGCAACAAGTAATGAATACTTTAAATAGGTAAATGTCTTGAAAATTACAAATATATAAGGCAGAATATTTACTTGTTGCTTCTACTGCTCTAATTTTCCACAAGTGGAAATTGCTAACCTGGTGTTTCATGTTTCAAAATCATGTCTCCCAAAAGAAATCTGATAATTTCCAAAGCTCTGGCAGTTTGTACAGGTGTGGTGACTGCACAGCAAGTGAGGTAGCCATTGCGCACTACTATCTATTTGAAAATATTCAAATAAAAAATCAGGATCATATTGTTAGTGATCCAAAAACAGTTGCTGATATGTTCAACAAACATTTTTTAACAGCAACAGAACAAATTGGATCGCAAAGCTCCATAAATCAAGCCATTAGTTTTCTGCAAGCCAGCGTACCTGGCACAGTACCACAAATCAAAATAACAACAGTCACTATTCCAGAAATTGAAAGAATAATTAGATCCCTGAAAAGTAAAAACTCCACTGGAGTTGACAACATATCTAGCAAATTATTAAAATACTGCTGCGGCCACTTAAGTAGAATCCTTTGCCACATTTTTGATGCGTCACTTAAGCAAGGAATAGTGCCCAAAAGACTTAAGTATGCAGTTGTGAAACCTCTATATAAAACGGGATATAAGGCAGATACTGCTAACTATCGGCCAATGTCACTACTGACGAGTTTTTCTAAGGTTTTAGAGAAACTAATGCATGCCAGGATTGGTAATCACCTCATTGAATATAAGATCATCAGTAAAAGTCAGTTTGGATTTCAGAAGGGGTTATCAACAGAAGAGGCAATATTTGCATTTGCTGCCAATGTTTTGGAGTCCATCAACAAAAAGATGAAGATAGTTGGAATATTTTGTGACCTCTCAAAAGCGTTTGACTGCGTCAGTCACCAAATACTTTTGCATAAAGCTTCATATCTAGGCATAAGTGGGGCAGCAGGGAAGTGGCTCCATTCTTATCTTTCAAACAGAAAACAGAAAGTTGTACTGGATAGTCAAGAAGGTGCATCAGCATCATCGGAATGGGGAACAATCACCTGTGGAGTGCCTCACGGCTCCATTCTGGGCCCCCTACTTTTTATTATTTTTATTAATGATCTTCCTCTATGTACAGATTTTTGTAAATTCACCATCTTTGCTGATGACACTACGCTACTGGTTGATAACTCAGTGGATGAACTTGAGGTGACAGCTAATAAGGTTTTTAGTGATATTGTGAACTGGTTTAATGTAAATGGTCTTTCTATTAATCACAGTAAAACAAACTATGTCCAGTTTCAGACAGTCTCTAAAGAAGATGAACAAGAACAAAAACTAGGTGACATGCAGATAGCTAAGGTCAATAGTACAAAGTACCTTGGCTTACATATAGATAGCAACCTAAACTGGTCAAACCACATCTTGGATATCTGCTAAAGCCTGAATTCGGCAACTTATGCTTTACGCATTATCTGCTCTTACAGAAATACGGAAACCAGTAAATCAGCTTATTATGGTTATTTTCATGCCATTATGGCATATGGAATCATATTCTGGGGAAATCAGCCACTTGCTAGGAAAGTGCTATCTGCCCAGAAAAGAGCCATAAGAATCATGAGTGGAGCCCACCCTAGAGCCACATGCAGAAATCTTTTTAAAGAACTTCAAATCTTCACATCCATTGCACAATATATATTCTCCTTGATGTGTTTCATAAGGAAAAAAAGCCCCTCTTCAAACCTAATAGTGTTTATCATAATCATGATACTAGAAGAAAAGATGATATCCACTATGAGCATGCAAACCTGAGTAAGGTACAGAAGGGGGTCCACTTCAGTGGTTGTAAGATTTTGAATGCTCTCCCTTCACAAATTAAGTGTTTAGTGGATGATGAGCTCTCGTTTAAGAAAAGCTTAAGGCAGTTCCTATTGCAGGGGTCATTTTATACTATAGAAGAGTTCCTGGACCACGATGAATAGTACCCTAGTACCTGTACGGATAAGTCTCAGATACATTTCCCACTCTTCAGTTGTGATCCTGTATATCTATTACTTGTAAACATCTTAAGTTTTCAGTAGTATATTTTCTGTATGTACGTGTATAGAGTCTGTAATACTTAACTTTGTAACATTTATTTTTTTGTGATTTTAATTTGTAATGTTAATCTAGGCCATATAATTTTAATATGAATAGTAGCAATACTTACAAAATACCATAAAAAGTTTGTAAAACTGACACGTTCCATATCCTGTGATGTATTCACAACATGGATCACCGGAACACGAAATAGATAAAATAAATAAATAAAATAAAAATAAATCTATTTATTCTCATTTGTCAAACTGCGAAAACCTCCTAAGAGATCAATTCCAATCAGATGAAATGAAACTGCAGACCAATATCCCTACCTTCTATTTACTGCAGAATCCTTGAACATATTCTTAGTTTAAATGTAATAAACTTTCTTGAGACTGAGAAGCTTATGTCCATGAGTCAGCATGGCTTTAGAAAGAATCACTCGAATGAAACTCAGCTTGCCCTTTTCTCACATGATATACTGCAAACTATGGATGGGGGGGGGGGGGGCAACACAGATTGCATATTTCTAGATTTCTGGCAATAATTTGACTTGGGCCAATTGCAGGCTGTTAACGAAGGTATGAGCATATGGAATAAGTATATAGATTTGTAAGTGGCTCAAAGACTTCTCAAATAGTAGACCCAGTATGTTGTCCTCAATGGCGAGTGTTCATCAGAGACAAGGGTATTGTCAGGAGTGCCCCAGAGAAGTGTGATAGGACCATTGTTCTCTATATACATAAACAATTTAACTGACAGAGTGAGCTGAAATCTGCAGTAGTTTGCTGACGATGCCATAGGGTATGGTAAGGTGTCAGAGATAAATGACTTTAGGGAGTTACAAGATGACTTAGACAAAATTTCCGTTTGGTATGATGAATGGCAGCTAGCCCTAAGTGTGGAAAAATGTAAGTTAATGCAGATGAGTACAAAGATTGAACCTGTAATTTTCAGATACAGTATTAGTAGTGCCCTGCTTGACACTGTCAAGTTGTTTAAATATCTGGGTGTAACATTGCAATGTCATATGAGATGGAACGTGCATGTGAGAACTATGGTAGGGAAGGCAAATGGTCGACTTTGATTTGATGGGAGAATTTTAGGAAAGAGTGGTTTACCTGTAAAGGAAACCACATATAGGATACTGATGCGACCTATCTTGAGTACTGTTCAAGTGTTTGGGGTCTGTACCAGGTCAGATTGAAGAAATTCAGAGGTGGGCTGCTAGATTTGTTACTACTAGGTTTAAACAACACGTAAGTGTTATGGAGATCTTCATGAACTCAAATGGGAATCCCTGGAGGGAAGGTGACATTCTTTTCGAGAAACACTTTTGAGAAAATTTAAAGAATTGGCATTTGAAGCTGAGTGCCAGACAATTCTACACCACCAACATACATTGTGCATAAGAACCACAAAGATAAGATATGGGAGATTAGGGTCCATACGGAGGCATACAGATAGTAGTTTTTCCCTCACTCTGTTTGAGAGGGGAACAGGAAAGGAAATGACAAGTAGTGGTACAGTGGCTTTTGGAGTGTCTATGTAGATGTAGATGTAAATGTAAATGTAACTGTGGGAGGAGTTGGCTATAGATGTTCTGCGGCTAGTTGAGACACATGCTTCACTCATTAGCATTCCTTACAGTGGCTATGTAAATCGCAGATTGGTAGGGACCTGGTCAATGTTGGGCCTTCACAAATCCCAGACGAACTGATGCAGATTTATGAAAAATACTTCAGTATGGCAAGGATGAGAAACAACCATTTTTGTCCCTTTGGGCCATCATTCCTTTTATTCAGTGTTCCATCTTTTAATCTGAATTCTCCTTTGACCACTTCTTCCATCTCTAAAACCTCCTTGGTCTTCAGATATGTTAGATCTTACCTATGTTCATTTGCAATGATCATCAGTGCAGCGATGATGCTCATCACCATAGAAATGTGCCTCCAATGGATTCTGTGAAAAGCAATTGGTGTCCTCTTGTTTGCATCCATTTTTGTATACTATTATGAAGTGTTCCTGAAGCTTCAGGGCCCATTGTGCCAGTAATCCTGATGGATTCTTTAGGATTATCACGCAGCATCAAGAATGATGGTCAACCACAACTTTAAATGGTTTGCCATATAAATAGGGCGAGAACTTAATTACTGCCCAAACAACTGTAGTGCACTCTTTTTCATCTACAGTGAAACTCTCTTCAGACTTGGAGAGAACTCTGGAGGCATAAGTAATCACTCTTTCAATACTTTCCTAGATTCAGAAGAACTGCATCTATCCTGTAGCTGCTAGAACCAGTGTGTAGTTCCATCTCGGAATTCTCGTCAAAAAGTTTCAGGACTGGTGAAGATTTCAGTCATGGATGCATCAAGGATACAGAAACATATTTCTTCCTCTCCACTCCAAGAAAATATGACGTCACCATACAAAACTTTTTAATAGCAACTGTGCCTTGCAGCTGACATCTTTTGTGAAGCATCTGCTGTAGGAGTGCATTCCACAGAAGCTAAATAGGTGGAAAATCTGATTATGTCTCTAACTTTTTCTTGGCCAGTACAAACTACATTTCCGTTAACCAGGTGCCCCACGATTTTTATCAATTTCTTGGATACAGGTGAAAGTCTGCATTGTAGGCACACTTCAGTAGAGTTGTCAAGTGTCTTAGATGCTCTTAAAATGTGTTCAAGAAAATAACAATGCCATGTAGGTAATGGAGACCCTTCATATACTTAAGATGTGAGAAGCGGACAGTGAGACTAGATGGATACTAGTCTGCAATGACAATGTAACCACAATTGTGCTGACTGCTGAAGCTCCAGAAATTACAAAGTTCCTTGTAGAATACATCATTCTGAAGCCCAGAGTACCCCTTGTGATGATCTCTGATTGTGGAAAAGTTTTTGAGGCAAGACTAGTATCACAGGTAATTTCAGCTACCACACCAGCCACAGGATGACAACTGACCACCACCCATAGATGAAGGGCCTCACAGAATGCTTTAATAATATGTTGGCAGATATCCTCTCTATGAACATTGTTCAACATCAGGAAGATTGGGATACAATACTGCCCGTTATGAAATTTGTATGTAACACAATGAAGTAAATTACTACAGGCTTCATACCATTGTTTCTGCTCCACAGTTGCATGGCCAAAACAGCAATGGATACGATGTTCCCATATCGATCGTATGATACTCAGGATGACTATGTGAATAACACCTCATCACTAAGACCAATCAAACAAGACCGCTGACTTGCATAAAGTCCCTGCACACCCAGCAGAAGGACTGAGAGCACTGTAACACCAAGCTCCAGCAAGTGAGATATAGCCTGGGAGACTTAGTATGGATTTTTACACCTGTGCACTAAGTGGGACTATTGGAAAAAAATGGTACTTTGTGCTGTATCACTTCTTTTATCGCTTTTCAGACATCACATATAAAGTCAAGACTAATGACCCTTCACCAAGAATGCAAAATCATAGAGATATTATTAGTGTTCTCCATACGGAGCTCTGCTATAGTGCTGAGGCACAGATAGACAGTAGGGGCTTCTTGTTCAAGGAAAGGCCCACTTGACGATTGCGAAGCTTCGATGGAAGGGTCTCCCTTCAATGCTCATTATAGTTAAGAGGATGTTATATGTCCTGATTGTGAGGATCCTTCCATGCTGCCATACAGAGGATCACGGGCAAGATCTAGATTTCTAGTAACCTCCAGTGAGACTTTCTGAAGCAGTGGGTCACTGTTTCTCCAGGACAGGAAGCAACACTATGAGCTGTGCTGTACGCAATCCAGAGTAGTGGTTAGCATCACTTGCGGGCATGCCACGAGCTGGTAGTTCAAGTCCAGTCACCAGAAGATGTTTGCTGTTTAGCATTTACCATTTCTTGTAGATACCCTTCTTTAGGTTAGGATTAGGATTCAGGCACCCTGTTTTCAAATAAGTCAAAATAACAGAAGAACCCCACAAAATACTTAAGAGTGCACAGAAAAGTAAGGGTAGCTTACTCAAGCAAAATATTGAGTTGTGATAGCATTAAGGCCTTTGTCAGCAGTAGACACACATATACACATGCATGTGCGTGCGCACACACACGCACGCACGCGCGCACACACACACACACACACACACACACACACACACACACACACACACACACACACAATGTGTAAACACAACTTGCACACATGTCTGCAGTCTCAGAGAGCTGAAACCACACTGCGAACAGCAGCACCAGTGCATGATGGGAGTGGCGACTGGGTGGGGGTAAGTAGGAGGCTGGGACGGGCAGGGGGGGATAGTATGGTGGGAGTGGTGGACAGTTAAGTGTTGCAGTTTAGACAGAGGGCAGGAGAGAAGGTATGGAGGGGGAAGGGGGTAAGTAATGGAAAGGTGAGAAATTAAAAGACTGGGTGTTGTGGTGAAATGACGGCTGTGTAGTGCTGGAATGGAAACAGGGAGGGGGCTGGATGGGTGAGGACAGTGATTAAGGTCTGTGGTGACTTCAATGAAGAATTTCTAAGGGATTTTGACAGGAAAAATGATCTGGAAATCTTATTTGGAACCTACAATTTGATCTCAGTAATTAACTTTCCAATTTGGGTGGATAAAGATAGTAGGATCCTAACAGTTGTTTTTTTTTGGTGAAGCTCATAGTGAGAAAATAACTGTTTAGCCAGTAACAAAACAATGATCTTTCTGAACAGGATGCATAGTTAGTTAGGATAAATAAGATACTGTCTTGCAGTACCAGTATGGATACTCCTCAGTAGAAATCAATCAAGATAATTAATGACTCCAGCACAAAGGTTTTTAAGAATAGTTTACAAGAGGTGACCTGGGATGAAATTTATAAAATTCAATCTGTTCCATATAAAATTCATACCATTATCTGAAAACAGCTTTCTGCATAAGCTAATCACAAACGACATTTAACAGCCATGTAATAAATCTTGGATCACTCGAAGAATTAAAGTATCTTGTAAAAGGAAAAGGAAAATGAATCTGTTTGCAAGAACAAGTGTAGATCTTGCAGTAATTCCACACTAAAAAAACTACTGAAAATTACTAAGAAAAGCTATTAAAAATCGAAGGAACATGCACATTATGTCAGAAATCAGTAATTATGACAACAGACAGAAGGCTGTATGGAATATGGTCAAAAGAGAGACAGGACAACCACCTACAGAAGAGGATAACATCACTATTGAACTTAATTGAGGGGCTATGAATGATGAGTCACAGATTGCAAATATATTTAATAATCATTTATTAAATATAGTAGAAAGTATAGGGACAAACAATTCAAGAGAACAATTGAGGCAGTATGTTGAAAAAGAAACAAAATTCAGCCACACAAATGTATCACCAACTTATCCTTCTGAAATTAAGAAAATTATATATTCTCTCAGGAATAAAAGCTCATCTGGATTTGATGGTGCTTTCAACATAACACTAAAGATTTGTCCACATAATAACATCTACATCTACATGACTACTCTGCAATTCACATTTAAGTGCTTGGCAGAGGGTTCATCGAACCACAATCATACTATCTCTCTACTATTCCACTCCCGAACAGCGAGCGGGAAAAACGAACACCTAAACCTTTCTGTTCGAGCTCTGATTTCTCTTATTTTATTTTGATGATCATTCCTACCTATGTAGGTTGGGCTCAACAAAATATTTTCGCATTCGGAAGAGAAAGTTGGTGACTGAAATTTCGTAAAAAGGTCTCGCCGCGACGAAAAACGTCTATGCTGTAATGACTTCCATCCCAACTCGTGTATCATATCTGCCACACTCTCTCCCCTATAACGCGATAATACAAAACGAGCTGCCCTTTTTTGCACCCTTTCGATGTCCTCCGTCAATCCCACCTGGTAAGGATCCCACACCGCGGAGCAATATTCTAACAGAGGACGAACGAGTGTAGTGTAAGCTGTCTCTTTAGTGGACTTGTTACATCTTCTAAGTGTCCTGCCAATGAAACGCAACCTTTGGCTCGCCTTCCCAACAATATTATCTATGTGGTCCTTCCAACTGAAGTTGTTCGTAATTTTAACACCCAGGTACTTAGTTGAATTGACAGCCTTGAGAATTGTACTATTTATCGAGTAATCGAATTCCAACGGATTTCTTTTGGAACTCATGTGGATCATCTCACACTTTTCGTTATTTAGCGTCAACTGCCACCTGACACACCATACAGCAATCTTTTCTAAATCGCTTTGCAACTGATACTGGTCTTCGGATGACCTTACTAGACGGTAAATTACAGCATCATCTGTGAACAGTCTAAGAGAACTGCTCAGATTGTCACCCAGGTCATTTATATAGATCAGGAACAGTAGAGGTCCCAGGACGCTTCCTTGGGGAACACCTGATATCACTTCAGTTTTACTTGATGATTTGCCGTCTATTACTACCTTACTGCGACCTTCCTGACAGGAAATCACGAATCCAGTCGCACAATTGAGACGATACCCCATATAAGCTCATATCCCGTATAAGCTCTGTATTATCTGAAATATGTAATGCATTACTAACTGAAGGCATTTTTCCAGAGAGTCTGAAATCTACTGTTGTTAAACCCCTCTTTAACGCAGGTGATAGAGATTTCAAGACCTACTGATGTGTTTCACTGCTAACATCAGAGGAGATATAATATCCTCAGCAAACCATGGTTTGAATTTCAGAAAAACTGCACTACTGAGAGTGTCATTTACATGTTCACTCAGGAAATTTCAGAAGCATCAAAAAACAAAATAGCACTAGCTGGTATTTTCTGCAGCCTGTTGAAGGTATTTGACTGTGTGAATCACAATATTCTACTCAACAAACTGAACTTTTATGGGATTGATAGTATAGCCAACCAATGGAAACTGTCATACTAACCAAAACAATGCAGAACTTTGTACCTGGTTATTTAAACCTGCAGTAATTCCACACTACAAAAACTACTCAACATAACTAAGAAAAGTTATTAAAAAATCAAGTAACATGCACATTATGTCAGAAATCTGATGTCAAGACCTTATTTTGAGTGGGGAGAAACCACATATGGGGTTATCCAAGGTTCAGTCTACGTCCACTATTATTCCTAATTTATGTAAACAATCTTCTGTCTCATATAATAAGCAGAATTAATTCTTTTTGCAGATTACACTAGTACTGTAATCATTTCAAGAATACATAAGAAATGGTAAACAAGATTCTTTAAAGCATCATTGTCTGGTGTTCTGCTTATGGTCACAGCCTCAATTTTGTTCTGCACATCTAGTGATACTACACCAATGATAAGCATATAAACACATTGCAAGGAAATAATAAATAGGGTGGAAATCTAAAAATACTGTGGTATCCATATTGATGAGTATCTGACTGGAAAAGCCATTTTGGAACTCCTAAAATGACTTAGATCAGCCACATTTGCAGTTTGAATCCTGGGGAAACACAAATCAGTAAATTCAACATACTGTAAGAATAATGTCATGCTTACCCACACTCATCTTGCAGACATATGTTTAAGGAGTTGGGCATCATTACTACTGTTTCATTGTATATTTATGCCCTCATGAAGTTTGTTGCAAATAATCCACTGCACTTCATAAGATGTTCATAATTACAACAGCAGAAGAAAAAATAATTCATTACTCCACATTAAAGTTGACTTTAGCACAAAAAGGGATGCACAGTGCTGTAGCTAAAATTTCTGATAACTTACCCAGTGATATAAAATGTCCAACAGTGAGCAAAGTAAAATTTGAGAATGAAAAAGCTTCCAGTCACAAATCCTATTATGTAGAAGAATTTCTGTTACCGTAATGTGTAAAAGGTGGCGAGTAGGAATAACTAACTCACATCTGCATATTTAATCATTATTATTTTTCAAAAAGACAAGTCTTATGAATGTTCAGCATATAACAATATTTAGAAATTAATTTGCAATTTGCATATAAAATGACTCATTCCACAGCATTAAACTTTATCGTGCAAATGATCCATGGCACATGAAACTAACTCTTACGTTGGTAATGTCTGCATATTCTGGAATATTCCATGTCATGTGTGTAGCACCCTTCTCTATCCTGGAAGCAGTTCTGTCCTGTCTGTACATTGATATCTATAACAAACACGCTATCAGTGCTAAGCGTTGTACTTCATTGATAACCTTGCGTTTGAATTTGATTGTTGTTACGATGTGACAATATGCTAACAGTTATTATTATTTATTTATTTTATGGCCTTCATTGGACCACTCTAGTCAAAAGTAGAAAGTTGTAAACGAGTTGTTACATAGGGAATCAATTTGGCTCAACAATAACGATATTTAGGGAATATAATTATTAGAGTCTTATTCTTATATGAAAGGTGTTTTGCTCTTCTGTCTGTCAATATTTCTTCATTATTTCAGATATTTTCTTTCTTTCTTCATCTGAGACCACTCTTCCTGTACTCCTTTTATTGATTTTCATTTGTAGTCTGGTTTGCGGGTCTTGCAGTATTCTGGTTTTCTCTGTCTTGTTTTTTGGGTCATCTACTGTAATTTGGAATTCTTTTATATCTTTCTTAATTTCTGTGATCCATTTAATGTTGCTCTTGCTATTCCACCATTTTTATATTATTTTTTTACTAATTCTGTTTTCTGGAGTTCTCATCAGATGTCCAAAGAATGAGATGTGTTTCTTCCTGATCGTGCTCATGACTGGTTCTATTTTCTTATATACTGTTTCATTTGATGCTATTCTCCAACGTCCATTTATTTTATACTGTTTATTTATACATGTCCTAATTATTCTTCTTTCTATTTTTAGTATTCTGTCAATTTCTGCTGTATTATCTGTTTTGAAGATAGTTTCAGCTGCATACGTTATTTCTGGTTGTGTAACTGTTTCATAGTGTTTCAATTTTGCATCTATAGATAGGTTTTTTTGTTGTATGTAGTTTTGGTAACGTAATTTGTGTAGTTCAGTTTTTTTATTCTATTCTGCCATGATGGCTTCTGATTTAGGTTGTATGTTATTATTTCGCCTAAATATTTAAATTTATCAACAATTTCGATTTCCTGTTCTCCAATTGTAATTTTGTTTGCAAGTGGTGGATCAGTTAGCATAATCTCAGTTTTTTAAAATGATATTGTAAAGCCTACTTTCTCTGCCATTTCTTGTTGTGATTTTACTTGTTGCCTGGCTTCTTGAACACTGTTGGCTAGGAGAGCAAGATCATCAGGGAATCCCAAGCAGTTTAAGGTAATATCATCTTTTGCACTTCCAATTCTTATCATCTTTGGATTGTCCTTGTACCATTCTCTCATTATGTATTCCAGTGCACAGTTGAACAGTAACAGTGATAGGCAGACACCTTGTCTTAAGCCTGTTTTTATGAGGAATGGTTCTGAAATTTCTCCTCTAAACTTCATGTTTGATTTGGTGTGGGTTAGAGTAAGTTGTATTATTTTAATGAGTTTTGGATGGAGTCCTAGATTTCTTAAAATTTTTAATACTGGAGGTCTGTGGAGACAGTCATGTGCCTTCTTAAAATCTACAAATGTTATTGCCAGAGGTTTGTTCCGTTTCTTGTAGTATGCCATAATCAATTTTAAACTAATTATCTGCTCTGCACAGCTTCTCCGTGGACTGAAACCTCCCTGATATTCCCCTAACTCCTGTTCTAATTGCTCCTTTATTCTTTCATATAGGATCTTGGATAGAATTTTGTATGTGCAATCTAGGAGAGAGATTCTTCTGTAGTTGTCTGGGTTGCTCTTATCTCCCTTTTTGTGTAGTGGGTGGATGATAGCTGTAGTCCAATGTTCAGGGAATTGTTCCGTTACCAAAATTTGTGTAAGAGCCATGTATAAGGTGGTCTTGACTGTGTCATTTGCATATTTCCACATTTCAACAAAAACCTGATTTTCTCCACATGCCTTATAATGTTTTTTTCTTTAAGAATCTTTTCTACTTCTTGGAAAGTTGGAGGGTCTAGTTTGTTAAGTTTGATTTTTATTGGGGTATTTATGTTGATTTGTAAGGGTTCTTTGGGTTCCGCACAATTCAAAAGTTTGTTACATGCGTTTGCCTTGATTTCTGCATTTTCCTTGTAGTGTGTGTCATTCTTCCATCTTCATGTTTCAGTATTAGTATAGGGGCCTCATATTATTGTAGTTGTTTCCCAAAGATTTTATAGTAGTTCCTGGAGTTGGTTTTATGATAATTACCTTCTATAGAGTTTATAATATATTTATGAAATCCGCTATTGATTCTTCTAATATTTTGTGTGAATTTTTCTCGTTCATTTTTTAGGTTGATGGCATTTTCTTCAGTTTTATGTGTTTGAAACTTTAACCATGCTTTGTGTCTATCTTCATGGAATTTGTCACATTCTGATATCCACCATGTATGTTTCCTTTGTGGGTTCAGTTCAAGGGAGCTAGATTCTCTGCTTCTTTTTTAAGATTAGGCACTAGTTGTTCTAGATCATGTGTTAATTTGATGCTTTGTGTTATTTGTTGGTATTTATTATTTTTAATTAGGTGATGTGGGTCAAACCTCCTTTTTATTTTATTAGTTTTTCTGGTCCTCTTCTTTAACAGAGTGAATTTGATTTTAATTTTAACAATATAGTGGTCTGAGCCCTTGTCTACTCCTCTCAGTACTTTAACATTGTGGATCTCCTTATGAAAATTTTTGTCCATTTAGACATGGTCTAGCTGCCACTGCCCCTTCCTCCAGTCTGGACAATTTCATGTTTTAAGTTTACTTGGCTTCCTCTTAAAGTATGTTGATTTAGATAAAAGGTTGTGTTCTCTGCAGAGTTTTACAAGTCTCTGACTGTTTTTGTTCATAAATTTATGTGGACTCCATTTTCCAGTTATATCTTTATATTTCCTCTCTTTACTATGGCATATTCCAAAAGCTCTATCCATCAACTTTCATAAAATAGTTCCTCCTGTAAGCAATTAAAAGTCTGTCTGATTTCAAAGCTTTGTGACTGCTGTACCAGAATGCATAATCCTACACACTCATTTCTTCTTTGAAAACTAGCAGCAAAATTGTAGACAGTGTTCATTTAAGCATTTAAATTTCACAGAATTTGTGCTCTCTCTGATAGTCTGCCTGCATTTAGGTGCACTATGAAGTTATTTCTACTTGGTAAATCAAGTAAATAATCTTTATAGTCGTCAAAATTTCTGGCACTTGCATCTGTCTGTATTTCTACATTGCATTCCTGCATTATTTTGTTATATCTGGACCAAATCTCATGGGAATTGATCCACTTTATTAGTTGCTCTGTTAAGGAACACCCAGCATAGTAACAGATTTTGATAATAAGATGCATTTCCTTGTGGGCTCTGCTTACATCAGAAGCTAGTACTTTTTTATTTTTTGCAACGTCTTTTGAGAAGCATACTATGCCATATGGCATTGCTAATGTCTAACAACTTATAATTTGCAAATTTTGCACAACACTTTTCAGTTTCTAATTATTTAGTCTTATTTCTTTGTTAGTGCATGAATGGCGTGGTAGGTCATCCAGTCCAGTGTCTCAACTAGCAGACAATCTTGCTAAGCATGCCCCTCTGTTGTGTAACTTGTAATTATTACTTTTCTTGTAAATAAAACCCTGTGAAATTTATGACTAAGATGTGTGAAACTCACATGTTTGAAGGGGCCTCATAAATTTTGTAACTCACAATGCTACTGATAAAGACCCTCACAAATGGTGTCTGCAGTACATAAAAATGGCAAGAGTCCTGCAGTTTATGATCAAATGGTACATGATCTGTGCTTTACTCTTCTTGAGATCTCACCATAAATATGAATAACTATTGAAAGTGACCACAATAATGTTGTGGAGAGGTGTCAGCGGGGCAAGGCTCGTACTTCCTCAGTGAGTCAATGAAGGCCAGGAAGACATCTGTCAGCAACTGTTGTGTCATATTGAGGAAGAAGCAGCATTTTCTAGAAAAACGGTGACCTGTGGCAAAATATGGGGTCGCCATTATACACACAAGAATAAGACATAAGGGGTGGGAGAGAAAATGAAAGGAGTTGCTGACAATACCAGAACTTGCTTGAGAAAAGGGAAAGTTGTCATGACTATGTTCTGAGACTCAAAAGGTGTTGATTTTTCCAAAAGCCTTCAGTGGCAAGCCCTCTCTTTGCTTTGAGAGAATGAGCCATCAATCAGACTATGTTGCATGTACTGTATCATCAATCTAAAGACTGAACATAAGAGGCATTTACAATACACAAGGAATACTCAATATTTAAATAATAAATTTTGGAATAATTATTGTTGTGTTTAAGATTTAATTATTTCTTGGCCTTATCACTGAACCTATGACACAGTTACACAAACAGGGATCTTAAATCTATTTCATTGATGAATTCTGTTTTGTCAAAAAAAGACTGCAGAATTACTGGAAGTAATGCACATCCCATCCAAGTTAACATCTCAAAACTCAGTTGCAGCATAATAATACTGACTGGTGTCAAAGTAATACCAGTTATTTGAGTGGGACAAGCAATCAGTTGATTGTCACTTGGGGCAATCATGTGAGTGTACAAACAATGCCAAGTTGCACTGTGGTTCAGAGTCCACGATTAATAATAGGTCCCCCTTAAAGGAAGGTGAGGGGGTGTCATCTCCAAAAGGACCATGGTACTCACAAACTAACTTTCAGATCAAGAACAGGTTTCCCTTATCTCACCCACGTAGGGAAAAACATTGGATTTTAACAGAGTGAAGGATGTAGTTTGTTGTAGGCATGGTTACAGCACAATGAACCATTTGCAATTGAAAATGAAACTAAGAATAGAGCAGTGGATTACACTTTTGCTCATGGTTAATACATCTTGAGAAAGCTCGTGACTCAGCTCCAACATGAAACTGATTTAGCCAATGATAGTATACTTGAATATTTTACCCATTCATGTCCAGTTCTCACTGTATCATATTTACTTCAAGTATTTTACACCATCACTGTGACTGGACCTCACCTTTGAATTTGCTTGTGCTGGGACATTATTTGGATCATTTGTCTACATTACCGATACTGACAGCTGTCCAGAAATTTAGACTTCGACATAATGGTCACCATCTATCCTCTCTTGAGAGTGCTCCAATAGCTATGTTTAATGTGGCTATCAAAACTAGATTCCACAGATAATTTTGAAATGCATGTCATTCTTAAAGAAAAATCCATTCCACATTTTCCCTGGGCGCACCTCATCCCTTTCATTTTAATGACCTGTGGTCAAAGATGAAATGGAGAGATCGCAATCTCAAGGAGTAATAATGCCAGTTTCCTCAAGTGGGGTTCCAAGTCTATTATTAACACACAGCCTCTCATCAATACTTACCCAAATCCATGTCAGATACAATTACCCACCAAATTGTAGGGTTGTGAACTTCCCTGGAAATCGATGTTTCTGATGCATAGCAGCAAACATCTTTAGATGAGACATTTGACATTCCTCATAATTAACACTTAGTTTCATTCTGTACTGTTACAAATGGTTAGCTAAGTCGTCTCTGTCACTGCTTATATTTTCCAGCATTTCCTTCAACAGCTATGTAAGTACAATTCCTCATGTGTTAATTATGTTATACGACCATTACAGAAGCATTACACTGAGGCCATCTCTAAAATTTTTACACCCTCATAAGAGCATTACAAACTACGGGCCTTCAGTGACATTGTGGGCCTTGCAATTGCACGTGAATAATTTAGGTAATATTTGTGGTGGAATTCAATCCACATCATACATGTAGAATAAACTGACTGCCTAAATGAGCTGACAATTGTTTCTAAGGAAAGTGATGAGTTACACAAAATTATTCCCATGAGAAGCCCATAATGCATACCCTATGAAATGATTGAAAAACAGGGGTCCAAGTTCATTTGGTTGATGGAATGAGGGATCACAGGTTTTGAACTCAAATATAAACTATAAATAACTTTGCCAGGCCACCTTTACACTCAGAAAGTAGTGAGTACTGCACAGATCT
The DNA here is from genome assembly GCF_023897955.1 of Schistocerca gregaria. Classification (NCBI taxonomy): domain Eukaryota; kingdom Metazoa; phylum Arthropoda; class Insecta; order Orthoptera; family Acrididae; genus Schistocerca; species Schistocerca gregaria. The sequence goes on from NC_064931.1 coordinate 832,387,829, forward strand.
TGCTCATATAAACCTGCCAATACTGAGCAACTGATGGTTTTAGAGTCTAATGCATGCTCTTCTGCTCAAAGGAATTGTTCCCAAACTGGAAAACATATTCTTGTAATAGTTTACACAGCAAAGAGTTTTACATTTATCCATTTGATTCAAAATTTCACTTAAACACTAGCCACAAACCTCTCCTTGCATTCATTGTTACCAGCTCCCATATACCAGATAAAACAGCACTGGGGTTCCAATATTTGCTCTGACTTATTCCTACCACTATATGACTCATCATAAATCCACCCAGCAGAATGCCAATGCTAATATCCTTTCAAAGAGGCCAATGAGACAATGTCTGTTTTAAACTTGAAAATCCACTGCAATCTGTTCAGAATTTCCAGTTGTGCTATAATGTGCCACCTAGTCAACGAGTGATAACAAAATCCTAAAAGCAGTGGTCTGTTATGAGCACAGATGGTCTGATTATTTACTCACCCAGACCTCTGCACATTCTTCAGTACACATAATCGATTTCCCATGGTGAACAAAGTCATATAGCATGGCAATGACGTTTCACCAGAAACGGAATCTTGCACCTCTTCAATCCAATATTCCTCTTGAAATCAAACACACTCCTGGAAATTGAAATAAGAACACCGTGAATTCATTGTCCCAGGAAGGGGAAACTTTATTGACACATTCCTGGGGTCAGATACATCACATGATCACACTGACAGAACCACAGGCACATAGACACAGGCAACAGAGCATGCACAATGTCGGCACTAGTACAGTGTATATCCACCTTTCGCAGCAATGCAGGCTGCTATTCTCCCATGGAGACGATCGTAGAGATGCTGGATGTAGTCCTGTGGAACGGCTTGCCATGCCATTTCCACCTGGCGCCTCAGTTGGACCAGCGTTCGTGCTGGACGTGCAGACCGCGTGAGACGACGCTTCATCCTGTCCCAAACATGCTCAATGGGGGACAGATCCGGAGATCTTGCTGGCCAGGGTAGTTGACTTACACCTTCTAGAGCACGTTGGGTGGCACGGGATACATGCAGACGTGCATTGTCCTGTTGGAACAGCAAGTTCCCTTGCCGGTCTAGGAATGGTAGAACGATGGGTTCGATGATGGTTTGGATGTACCGTGCACTATTCAGTGTCCCCTCGACGATCACCAGAGGTGTACGGCCAGTGTAGGAGATAGCTCCCCACACCGTGATGCCGGGTGTTGGCCCTGTGTGCCTCGGTCGTATGCAGTCCTGATTGTGGCGCTCACCTGCACGGCGCCAAACACGCATACGACCATCATTGGCACCAAGGCAGAAGCGACTCTCATCGCTGAAGACGACATGTCTCCATTCGTCCCTCCATTCACGCCTGTCGCGACACCACTGGAGGCGGGCTGCACGATGTTGGGGTGTGAGCAGAAGATGACCTAACGGTGTGCGGGACCGTAGCCCAGCTTCATGGAGACGGTTGTGAATGGTCCTCGCCGATACCCCAGGAGCAACAGTGTCCCTAATTTGCTGGGAAGTGGCGGTGCGGTCCCGTACGGCACTGCGTAGGATCCTACGGTCTTGGCGTGCATCCGTGCGTCGCTGCGGTCCGGTCCCAGGTCGACGGGCACGTGCACCTTCCGCCGACCACTGGCAACAACATCGATGTTCTGTGGAGACCTCACGCCCCACGTGTTGAGCAATTCGGCGGTACGTCCACCCGGCCTCACGCATGCCCACTATACGCCCTCGCTCAAAGTCCGTCAACTGCACATACGGTTCACGTCCACGCTGTCGCGGCATGCTACCAGTGTTAAAGACTGCGATGGAGCTCCGTATGCCACGGCAAACTGGCTGACACTGACGGCGGCGGTGCACAAATGCTGCGCAGCTAGCACCATTCGACGGCCAACACCGCGGTTCCTGGTGTGTCCGCTGTGCCGTGCGTGTGATCATTGCTTGTACAGCCCTCTCACAGTGTCCGGAGCAAGTATGGTGGGTCTGACACACCGGTGTCAATGTGTTCTTTTTTCCATTTCCAGGAGTGTACTATTGCTGAAAATGTGGTCCACATTTTCAAATGAAGAAAACACTTGAAGAGGCTTCTTCTATGGCCACATTCATGCCCTTTCTCACCCTGTGTTTATCCATATATGCCAGTGGGAAAAATATGGAGTAGATCCTCTATGGACAGTCATTAGCTTCAGCTATCACTATGAGTTACCAACTATCAATATCTTGATACCATCAGTAACCACATCAAGACCTGCAAACTTGGATACATCCAGAGATGAAACTCCATATTGCTCATCACAAAAAAAAATTTGGCTCATCTTGAGTGGTGAGCACACATGTCAACCACTGGGTGATGACTCCCATCTGCCAAACAGCCTTGGCTACCATCAGGCGCCAGTTTGCTGGTAATAATGTCAACAATGAAACTGGGGCTATGTAGCAGCTAACATATGCAAGTTGCCATCGACCTTTACTGCCAACATTGTCATTCATCATCAGCCCCACTGAACCGCAGATTCCTTTGCATCAGTCATTTCCTCTTGTGATGTTCTGTTGGAGTAGATGACAGCTCTAATAAGATATTAAAGCAATGTGGAGCAATTACAGCTGATGTTTTGAGTCACATATGTAATGCATCATTGACTCAGGATATTTTTCCAGATGGTTAAAATATGCCATTGTGAGGCCTCTCTAGGAAAAGGGAGAAACCAAAAATGTCAATAATTACTGGCCAGTATCCTTGATTACAGCATTTTCAAAAATCTTTGAGAAAGTAATGTACTCAAGAGTGGTTAGCCATCTCAAAGTAATAGGATACTTAGTAAATCAGAGTTCGGATTTCAGAAATGTTGTTCCACTGAGACAGCAATATACAATTTCACTGTCCACATAATAGAGTCTTTAAATAGTATAATGTCACCAACAGGAATATTCTGTGACTTATCCAAAGCATCTGACTGTGTGAACCATGACATTATGTTAGAGAAATTACAATTCTATGGTATAAATGGAACAGCATATGAGTGGTTTAAGTCGTATATACAGAACAGGAAGCAAAAAGTTACTTTATATGCTTCAAGTGATTCAAAGGAGTTTGCCACTTCATCTAACTGGGGTGAAATTAAATTAGGTGTTCTACAAGGTTCGATCATGGTTCCCCCTTCTGTTCTTGATATATAGGAATGACCTCCCTTCTTATGTAAAACAAGATGCTGAACAGACACTGTTTGCTCATGATACAAGCATAATTATTAATGCAGCAAAAGAAAGTCTGATAGAAAATGATACAAACAAGGTCTTTGGAAAAGTTATTAATTGGTTTTCCGCGAATGAGCTTGCTCTGGACTTTGAAAAAACACAGTAGACCCAATGTTCTACTGCAAAAAGTATAATTCCTTTAATAAACATAACACATCAAAAGAAGTCAGTAGCCAGGGTAGAGCATACTAAGTTTTTGGGTGTACATATAGATGATAATCTTAATTGGAAAAGTCATATTTTGGATCTCCTAAAGCAACTAGGTTCAGCGACTTTTGCAATCAGAATTATTACCAATTTTGAGGATGTAGAAATTAGTAAGCTAACATACTTTGCATACTTCCACTCTCTGATGTCATACAGAATAATATTCTGGGGCAACTCAACACTTAGGCAAAAGGTATTCACTGCTCAAAAGAAAGTACCATAGTTAGAATAATGTGTGGGGTTCATAGTTGCACATCTTGTAGGTATTCTTACAATTGCTTCACAGTACATTTACTCAGTAATGAATTTTTTTTCTCAACGACATCGACCAGTTTAAAATCAACAGTGACATTCATGGTTACAATACCAGAAAAAAGAAAGACCTACACTATTCTTTACTTAACCTAACTTTGGCACAGAAAGGGGTAAATATATGCTGCTATAAAACTTTTTGATAAATTACCAGATGAAATAAAATGTCTGACAGACTGCAGGAATAGTTTCAAAAACACATTGAAATCATACCTCCATGACAACTCCTTCTATACCATAGATGAATTCTTGAATATGTGTAAATAAATCTGGATATATAATATATGCTTTTTGTACCATTTAAGGGAATGGAATAGATAATAAAAATATTTAGGTATAGCAGCATAATGTAAAAAATAAAAAAAAAAATATTAATTAAAAAAACTTGTTTCCTGTGCGCATTTGACACGTAACACATCATAACGGTTTTTCTGTGCTATTGATCAATGGAACACGTAACTAACTAACTTCCCGTCTGAAAATCAGCTGTGGACTGACTGTCTCGGGACCAAAAATCAGTTTTTTATATACACTCACAATAATAGGCACTGAAACTACACACTGTTTAAGTTACAGAAATTACAATTAAAAGATAATTTATTCAATTAACTGAATACATGAAAAATTCCTTCTTTTTAACATTTTCTTCTACCACAAAGTTTAGGTTGAATTATTTGTTTAAATAATAAAATTAACAGATATGGTCATACAAACAATAATTTTGACAAACATGGTAATTATTTTGGAGTTAATTATGGGTTGGTTTTGCTAATATGTTCTCGAATAGTGCCAAATAAATACTTTGAGAATCCTAGCAGTCCTTCATCCAAATTTTTATAATTAGCACACAATTTCTATTTGTTTATAAGTCAATAATAGAATCTCAGACACAAAACAATTATTGATTTCACCCTATAACAAAACGTATTAACTAGGAATGACCAAAATAAATTAGGAAATTAATTACATACACAAAACTAAGCACAAAATTACACCTGGTGCTTTATTCCTTAACACTCAGGACCAACCTTTCTATTTTATAGAAATGCAGATTATACTCATGTATGTTAATGGTAATTAAGCAAAAATGAAAATAAAATGAATTTAAGGTGGCAGATGGCAAAACAAGAGCAAAAGTAAAGAGATCCCAGCTTGCTTCATCACACACTGTCTATTGATTTGGAGGTACCTTTAAACAGAAGAGTAACTAGTCTGGCTTACACAGCTGTTCACTGTCCTAAAGATTGATGATCACAGCAAAATTCTGGTTGATTTTGAATATACGTGCCAGCCACAAGAGAAATGGACCTCTTGTCACCCAACAATGATTAGGATAGTTTGCCAGTGAATATGAAAAGTTGCTTCCTCCAAGTGGCACCATAAAATCTGATACTCAGTGGCTACACGGCATTACATCTGAGGAAAAACCCCCTAGCAGAACACCATCTAGAGGAATCATGTCATATAAGCCTATTTTGTAAAATACTGGACCACTAACAACAAATGACACATTTGTTGGTTAGTTCACAGGTTGCGTTTTTTAATCTCAATAATGCATAGATTTATAGAAATCTAAAATGAGTACTTTGAGTTAAGGAACCAATCACCACAAATGCGTATTTCAGGCAGTACAAAGTCTTGAATGTGCAGTGCATGTGAACTACTTATTTTTCTGCATCAGTGGTGCTACCCTGAAAAACAATACACAATCTTCTGAAATGTGTGAATGATCAACTTTTTCTCCCTATGATGTTACATGTGTACTGGCTCTGACTCTTGACAGCTGGGAAAGCAGCTCAGCAACGAAACAATACCACAGTGCATTACCCTGCCAGCTCAGCAATGCCAGCCAAGTCATGGCTTCTACAGTCAGCACTTCCACAAGTCAACCAGAAGGATGCTATGCTGGCTGCTGCCACATGACTGACCAACACACTGATTATGCCACACCTGGTCATCGACCCAGCTCCATACGTTTCATCACAGTCTCAATAAATGGGCCATCCACAACTGTCGGTACAGGGAATCGGGGATTTAAACCACCAGGACCTGCCTGTCATGCTGTCATCACAGCTGGACCGTCTGATGACACACAGCCTATGCCAGTCATCACTGCACCTATGACACTGTCTCCACCAGGATGCAAACCAGTGACCACTGCTGGAGTGTCCAACCTGAGCACATGGGCATTGGCTCAGTGCCACACAACCCTCCAGCAGTCATCCGCCATAATGCCGTGGTAGTCAAGCCTCTGTTTCCATCCGTGGAGAATGCCTGCATCAGTGCATCTGTGCCAGGGATAACCTCCTGTCACTTGCAGTCTCTCTGTTTCTGATGTGCTGAGCCATGGCTGTTCATGTCTATCAATAAACTGCCCTAACAACTGGTTGGCTGCATTCACTGCCTGCACCTCTGCTGACCTCCAGCTGAGAACCACTCATTCACACCTCCTCTTACAGTACACCTGTTACACACAAATGTTTTTTGGTGTATGAAATCCCAGTGTAACTAGAACAGGAACTGAGTGGTAGGGTCCTTGCTCCCTGTTTCATTGCATAACAAATAAAAATGATCTGTGAGCATCGACATTTTATGCACTGTTTGACAGCAGACCCTGAGACAAGCTCAGAGCAAATTTTACTGTAAGGTGTAAGTTGTTTATATCAATAAAAAGCTAATTAGTGCTTTATGGCCATTCTATACATGTACGAGCAAGTGAAATTGCAAAGTAGTGATGCACTAAAATCGCATTAGGGAGAAAAGTTGTTTGATTTTCAATCTGAGCTTGTTCTCCATATCCAATAATCCTATCGTCAATGGGACATTAAATCCTTTTCCTTCCTCCCCCATGTGTGTGTTGGAGACTAGTCCCATTTGCTTTGTTATCTGTTCTGTGGTGTTTGCCCTCGAGAAATAACATCATGAATAACAGACAGAGAACTCTGCAGCAGGATACGTCTCAGCAGGAGTCTTTATCAGCAGGGTGTTCCTCTGGGAGGTGTAATGGGCCATGATCCTAGAACAAATTATGACCCAAGTTTCAGAGCTTGTTGCTAATGCATGCATCCATAAAGGGAACTAAAGTATAGTGTATAATTTGTAAGCATATGATGTTGGTGAAATTCCCTATACTGAGGAGTTTTTTCTCTCATGATGATGTCACAAATAAAATACATGAGTGTTACCTCTATATATAAGTTAGAAATAGGGAAGATGTCAGTAATTATTGATTTGTATCATTATCATCATCATCATCTCTACATCTTCAAACATACTCTGCAAACCACTGTGAAGTACATGGCATAGAGTACTTACTTGTTATAGTTTCTTCCCATTTTCTCTTTATTTCTGCACACCATTTTATATGGGCACTAACCAACTGTCCATCAGCATGAATGGCCACTGCCACATTGTGGTCAAGAACAGAGTTGACCAACCAGTTGCAGAACAAGCTACTTAGCACAACTTGCTCAATTTCAATGGCTATTCCACAACCCATGCCAACCGGATCCTTCTCTCCCCCTCCAGCTTTCCTGAACTCGGTATATGGAAGTTATCCTAGCAACACATCCTTCGCTCCTTTAACCTCCCTGGCCTCAGTTCCCACAAACACTCGGGATATACACCTTCCATGTAACAGTTCCCCTTCTACTGTCCTGTCACCCTTCCATGTTGTCATCATCATCATCATCATCATGTGCTGAACAAACTCACCAGATTTGGTGCTCATGTGTTGCTTTCCATACCTGTGCACATGCTGCCTTTCCCTCCAGCATTCCTGTCCCTTACACATGCCACCACTGTTCAAACCGCAAGCTATCAGTTGCCAACGCATCGTTCCACTTCTCACCTCTTTCTCTCGCTCCCCCATACCACCCAACACAACCACTCACCCCAGCCAAACTGTGTGTGTGTGTGGGGGGGAGGGGGGGCATGTGTGTGTGAATATACAGAATACTTTACCCATATTTTACTTGTGTTAATTCCAATGAATAAACACAAAGCACTCAGATCCTAGCCCCTTACATTAAACTGTAATGCAAACAAAAAGAATGAATAATAAGTGATGACCTTGTTTCGAAACATTTTGACCATCTGATAAAGGACAAAATATGCAGCAAATACAATGAGTTGCAGAGACTAGATGTGGGCAGAGTAGACTGGATGATAGCTACTTTAAAACAAATATGTTGGGTGATCACAAAAAGAAATGAAAGGCTACAAAATCTGAGATGGATGTTGCCAAGTTTGTATTCCGTATACTATTGTAGTGTCAAAAGAAAATTCACTTGAGAAAATAACAAAATTACACAGAGAATGGGCAGCCAATACTAACCTTCAAAAGGCAAAATTTCAGTACTGATAATATGCACATTTGTAAGTGAAGAAATATTCCTAGCTTTTGGAACTATTAGTTCTTCCCTTAGGAAGAAAATAGGGACACGTTGTGGAAGGTTAGAAAGAAGAAACAGGTCACGCAGACCTCATGATGGGTTCATCCCATCCTTGAGCCCTGTTGCTCTTTCCTCCTTGAAGAGGTAATCAGTAATTCAGAAACATGGGAAAAGTTTTTTCACTTTGAAATATGTCTATTGGCAGTAATGGAATTTTTCCTCATGTATATATTATATGCTGTCTCGTCACGTTAATGTGATCACCTGTCATAAGCTACAAGATGGGTAGAAAGAGAGTCAATAGGGTTCTGGAAGGTACCAACGGGGATGTAGAGCCATGTCACTCCAGTGCCACGGCCAGATGTGCTATGTTTCTCAGGAAAGAATCCATGGCACGTAAGTTCGATTGTGATAGTCTCTCAGATGGGTTTACATGTGATGAGTCTGGTGGCCAGGGGAGTATGGTAAACTCATCCTGGTGTTCTTTGAACCATACGTGTACACTGCAAGCTCTGTGACTCATTACGCTGTCCTGCTGGTAGGTGCCATCGTGCCGAGGAAGAACAAACTTCTTGTGGGGGTGTAAATGGTCCTCAAGAATGGATGCACACTTGGTTGATCCATTGTGGTTTCCAGAATGATGAAATCACTCACAGAATGGCACAAAAACATTCCCCAGACCATAACACTCTCTCCTCCGGCTTTTGTGTTTGCTTGCAAGTGTTTCACGCCTTACACACCAACGGCCATCTGTCCGATGGATCATAAAACATGATTCATCTGAAATGGCCACCTGTTGCCACTCAGTGGAAGTCTGGTTGTGGTACTGGCAAGTAAATTCCAGTCTTTGTCACTGATGTACAGCAATCAGCATGAATGCATGAACTAGGCACCTGCTGTGGAGGCTCATACGCAGCAATGTTCACTCGAAGGTCATTGATGAGACACTAGCCCCTTGGTTCATCTGGGCTGTCAGTTGCTCCACCCTTGTCATCTATGGCCCACAGTTCACAACAGTTGCCCCTGTGCAGAATTTGGATAACACCATTTCACCATGCAAGGTATTCTTTAACCATGGCAGCACATAAACAGTTTACAAACTTAGCCATTTTGGGAATGCCTCCACGCTTGGCCCAAAAGACAATGATCATGCCCTTTCAGACATCAGATAAATCGCTCAATTTCCACATTATGACAACAACTGTACGGTTGTCCACCTTTTCTATACCTTACACTGACATCGCTGCCACCTGGTGTCTGTTAGTGGCTACTGATTGCATACTGTCATCAAACGTGGGCGCTGATCACATTAATGTTACTGAACCACGTACTTCTGTACTTTATCATAACAGAGACTTCTTAAAGTGGTAAGAAATTCTGACTTATCTTTCAGGACTTTTTTCTTAGTAAGTTGTATCAAAGGAAAGCAGATATATTATGATGCTATCCAGAAACTGCACTTTCATTGCTTCACATATTATACTCCAAAAATTCTCAGAACTTTTCTTAGCAAGGAATAATCTGTAACAGTGTCAACAAAATTTTATAATTGACCTCAGACTAATAGCTCATGATTTTCTCTTTCTGGAAAGTGAGATAATCATATCCACCTGTTTATCAAAATACGAGTGTTGGATCTTAAATAGTCGCAACTATTTATTCATAACCGATACAAAAGAGTTACATGTTCGCACCTGTTGCTGTCCTTCAAAGTACTCACCAGCGTTGTGTAGAACCCATTGCTGGTGAAGTGGAAGGCATAGTATACTGTTAGCAGAGCCTGTTCTGTTGATGGTGCGAATGGAGCAGTCTGCTGCCTGTCGAATCTCTGGAACAGTTCTGAAGTGGTTCCTTCATCTTCAGAATCAAATCAAAGTCACAAGGACTTAAGTCTGGGAGTATGGTGGATGGTACAGTACTCTGCAGTCCCATCAACCAAACAGAGCAGCCACAGCTTACGCTGTATGCGCCTGTGCATTGTCGTGCAAAATGATGGGTGGGTTGTGCAGAAAGTGCCACCGCTTCTTTCGCAAAGCTGGTCGCAGGTGATGACACTGTCGTGCTGTACGACCTGTGGAGTATTCAGTCTTGATCCAACTCTGTTTTTCCTGTCTCGAAAACATAGTGACACCATTATGTTAGACTGATTGCTCACAAGTGATGGTGTTTCCCTTGATTGTGCGCATACTGGTGACGTGGGACAGGCAAGTCCGTTTGCTTTGAGGTAAGGTAAGTGTGTCAACAATGTGTGCTTTCGGTGACAATAGTAAATTCCATTGGATAGTTTCTCCACAGCAGTGTTGCCACCATTTAAGTTCCAACCTATGTAATTGTGAGGTGGGAAGCAAAAGTTCAACACAAAACTGCTATAAGAAATATTTACATTTGAGCTGTAAGGCCAAAAGTCTCCAGAGAAGTCAATTAATACATTATATTATTCGTCAAAGGATCTGAAAGCATATACACAATCTGCTATCTTCATACATGTGTTTTTCTGTCAGACTTAATCAATGGAGAGAAGAAAGGGAGCTCAAATGGGACATAATTTAGACTACTTCTTCCGGAATTTCACCAGTGAAATTTCATCAGAGATACATGAGCTCTAGTTTATCATCAGTAATGTAATGTCACCAACCATCATTCTGGCAGGTCTAAGATATCAACAAAATGTGACATTTGTTAAAGCTCATGCACAGAGGCCTATAACACAACAATACTTTGGGAGGAAATATGGCTTCATTGTCAAGGTCTTATTGCCATCCACAAGGCACTATTAACAAGAACAAAAGCATAATGACACTTAAGAGTAGTGAAAAAAATAGTGAGATAACAGGATTCAAATAAGTGAGTGTGGGACTGACAGATGCTTAGTTACTATAGTGTGTTGTTAAAGGATTAAAATTTGATGGAGGTGGTCTGAATGGTTGGGGTTATTTCTTCTGATTTGGCTTCAGATTATTAATTTTGGTTGATAGCAGAATGAAAGTATCTATCAGTGTACACAGGTTTCTCAAGCAGTGGTTACAGTTTATCATCAGACTTGTCCTGTTTCATCATGACAGTGCTGTTTCCCACAAAGTTCAGGAAGTCCAAACTAGAATAGCGGGACTGGCTAGACTAGAAATGTAAGGCCTACGGGAAAGATAGATGCTGTATAAAATGAAAAAGTCACCTTTGGAGAAAAGAGAATCAGCCGTACGAATACTAAATAGCTCACAATTGTGGACATTAGCTGTGCTTATCTTCCACATTCTTGTGCTATTAAATAGGCTGCCTTGTATAGTAACTTTAATTGGCACTTTCTTCCAGCATAACTCAGTGGTTATGCTCTATTTGTGTACAGGTGATATTTTTTTGTGTGTGTGATGATCATGGGCAATGCCCCGCAAGAATTGCCATTAACTCAGATTATGCAGTTGCAGGGTCAGCAGATACAACTTGTGGAATCCGTAAACAGACTATTAGCAATGGCAGCAAACACAGTGCCACCGCCCCCAGCACCAACACAGAAAGGAGCGCATGTTTTTATGCCACCATTCTGTGCATTTTATTCTCAACAAGGGAAATGGTTTGAGTACCTTGCACAGCCCAACTTACACCTACAGGTGCATCACATTGATAGTAGGTGCAGGCAGTCATATTTTCTTGCAACAGCTGATATTTCTGTGTACCAATCAGCCTGCAAACATCTTCCCACCACCTGCCCTGAAAGTGTTGCTTAAGATGAACTAATTGCTACACTAGGCAAGTACTACAGTGAAGAGCCAAAGAAACTGGTACCCCTACATAATATCATGTAGGGCCCCCGTAAGCTGCAATACGACGTGGAATGTACTCTACTAATAATTGAAGTAGTGCTAGAGGCAATTGACACCTTGAATCCTGCAAGGCTGTCCATAAATCCATAAGAGTATGAGGGGGTGGACATCTCTTCTGAACAGCACATTGCAAGGCATCCCAGATATGCTCAATAATGTTCATGTCTGGGGAGTTTGGTGGCCAGCTGAAGTGTTTAAACTCAGAAGTGTGTTCCAGGAGCCACTCTGTAGCAATTCTGGACGTGTGGGGTGTGGGATGGTCCTGCCAGAAAACCCAAAGCCCCTCAGAATGCACAATGGACATGAATGGATGCAGGTGACAGGATGCTTACATGTGTGTCACCTGTCAGAGTCATATCTAGAGGTGTCAGGGATACCATATCATTCTAACTCCACACCTCCAACACCATTACAGAGCCTCCACCAGTTTGGTCAGTCCCCTGCTCACATGCAGGGCCCATGGATTCATGAGGCTGTCTCCATACCCATACACATCCATCTGCTCAACACAGTTTGAAATGAGACACGCCAGACCAGGCAACTTGTTTCCAATCATCAACAGTCCACTGTCAGTGTTGACGGACCCAGGTGAGGCATAAAGCTTTGTGTCATGCAGTCGTCGGCTCCAAAATCCCACATTGAAGATGGTTCATTGAATGATTCACACACTGACACTTGATTGCCCAACATTGAAATCTGCAGCAATTTGTCACACACAATGGTTCTCTTCAGTCGTCATTGGTCCCTTTCTTGGGGGATATTTTTTCAGCCGCGGCAACGTCAGAGATTTGATGTTTTACTGGATTCCTGATACTCATGGTACACTCGTGAAATGGTCATACGGGATAATTCCCACTCCCTTGCTACCTCAGACATTGTGTCTCGATTATAACACCACTTTCAAACTCACTTAAATGTTGATAATCTAGCATTATAGCAGCAGTAACTGATCTAACAACTGCACCACATAATTGTTGTCTTATATAGGCATTGCTGACTGTAGCACTGTATTCTGCCTGTTTACATACCTCTGTATTTCAATATGCATGCCTGTACCAGTTTCTTGGCACTTCAGTGTATGAGCAGATTAATGTGGTATTTGCATATTTTAAATTCTTTTGTTTGCATAGGCAACCCAATTGGACACAATCAGAGGATGGCTGATTTATTTGGACTTACACGAATTTGAAATTTCAAGTGAGAGTTAGAGTGTTAGCTTAGTGATGCTGTAATTAGGGATGCTGTTACTAAAAATTTGTCCAATCCTCGCATCTGCGAACAGGTTCTGAAGTATCCTGATCCTAGGTTGAAACAGGTTTTGGAATTAGTGGAGCATGACAGTGCAGTCCTGGACTTTGACTCTGTTGCTATTTGTGTACCTCAGGGTAAAGGTAAACAGGATTTGCCCTTCGTTTACGTGCCACGGCACATGAAGTCCTCAACCTGGGCAGCATTGTAAATAACACCAGAATGCTAGGCAGCATGCTAGCAAGGTTAAATCCTGTTCTCTGTGTTTTACGGCACACAAGCAACAAGCATGCCCCAGTCATGATGCTAAGTGCTACCAGTGTGGCAAGTACTGATATGTTCTTTCTCTCTATTTGCAGAAATGCAAGTCCAACATGCACTCTGCACATTTTTCAGTACATCAGTCAATGGCTGTAAACAAAATATTTCCAAAGACACGTAGTGATTCGAGTATCGCTAAGTGGAAGTCAAGTGCAACAGTGAGGAAGACGTAGAATTCTTTCATCCAGTGTCATGCTAAGACATTATTTGTCACTTTACAGATTGCCAAACACAATATCCATATGCAATTGGACAATGGTGCAGCTATGACTCTTGAATAGAAGCACATATGAACTGTTAGACATATGTCACAGCCAGTCATTGGGGGATTGTCAAGAACCCATCAGTTAAATTATGCTATGTGCAGATTTTAAGGCAATGGTAAATCCACAGATTATGCATGACTCTCTTTCTTTGCCATGGCCTGAGGAACTCGCAGACAAGCTTGGCAAGGTCACTCCTTTATTGATCTTCGTGACACTTATTTACAGCTTGCCTTGGATGCATAGTCCCAACGAGTTTTTGTGATCAACACCCAGATGGGATTATTGAACTTTTTGTGGTTGCCCTTTGTTAGTGTATCAGTACCTGTAATTTTTAACATTACTTAAACTGTTGACTGCTATAGTTCCTTCCTGTAAAAATTATTTGGACCATATTGTAGTTTATGGTCTTTCTCCCGAAGAACAGTTTCCAATATAAGGAAATTGTTTCCAGTACTCTGAGGTGCTGAGTTAAAGTGTAACAAGGCCAAATCTTTCTTCCTCCAGATGGAGATTAAATATTTTGGACATGTTACCAACAGTCAGGGTATCCAGCCTTCACAGTCACAATTAACTGCCATCTGAGACCTTCCAGCTCCTCAGAATATATGTGACCTCCACACTGTGTTGGGTCAACTCATTTATTACAACAGGTTCATTCCACATGTTACACAGACTAAAGGTCCCCTGTATCATCTTCGACAAAAGAATGTTCTGTTTGAGTGGACTAGGGCATATCAAGTTGGATTTCAGAAACTAAAGGATGCTTTATTGAGGGATTTCTGTTTGGTGCATTTCAATCCTGCTGAGCCAGTCATGCTGGTAATTGATGCATCCTCTTCTGGGATGGTAATTGATGCATCCTCTTATGGGATCAGCGCAGTCCACAGAGTTGGATCACTGGATAGGCCAACTGCCTTCACATCCAAACTCTTAACCAAAGCTCAGTGCTCAACTACCCACTGAGAAGGAAGCTCTTGCTATCATGTATACCGTGACCAAATTCCTACAGTATTTGTATGGCAGGAGGTTCCACTAAGTGATGGACCATAAGCCTTCATCCAATTTTCAGCCTTACAAAGCCAGTCCCTGCACATTTAGTACAAAAGCTGCGGTGTTGGTTTCTCCTCCTCTCCAATCATCAACATCAAATTGTGTACAGGCCAACGGCTAAGCATTCTATTGCGGCCAGTATTTCTTGCCCTCCAGTTTGCACCGATTTGGCATTCGCCACCTCAGAAGACTCTTGCTTTCATATTGATGTCCAGGACAATGAAAGACTTAATGGTTTTCCCACCAACCACTGATGCACTGCTAAGGCAATAGTAGCAGAACCCACACTCTAGATTCTGTTGCAGTACCACCACACTGGTTGGCAACATACGATCAGGGTGATTAGTGATCTGGTCATACTCCAATAATTTTGCACTTCAGCACAGCTTATCAGTCCAGCAGGGCGTCATCCTATTACAGACAATGATCAGTCCTGTATCGTCATGCCATGGTTGTTTCCAAAGAATGTTCTGTGTCTTCTCCATCCGGGTCATTAGGGCAGTGTAGGAACTAAGCAACTTGCCCCATGCCATTGTGTATTAGTCGGCATAGGTGATACAACAGAACAAGTAACCCCACAATGTCTGACACTGCAACACCTGTTGGCTTCTTCTTATGGGTGCCTGTAACAAGTTTCCGTCCCTGGAGCTCATGCACTCCACTATGACAGCAAGTACTATAAAGACTCTGTTGAAACTTTTTGCACTGAAGATTTACTAGAAGTGCAGGTTTTGAACAATGGACCACAGTTCACATCGGCAGAATTTCATCAGTTTTACGACATCAATGGCATGAAGCATGTTATGACCGCATCATTACACCCTCCGTGCAATGGTGAAGCGGAATGCTTTGACAGAACTTTCAGTAAACAGATGAACAAGTTACACACCTCCCATTTGGGGCAGGGCGGGGGGTGGGGGTGAGGGTGAGGGGCCCAACTTCAGTGCTCTCTCTCTTGTCCTACCATTACCGGCCACACAGCCAGCCAGCATGTGGAGCTCTTGAACACACATGGATACAGGACACTGCTTCAGCAGCTGCGTCCTCCACAGTCATTGGCCCTTCCTTCACAGTACTAGTAATAGTACAATACAATAAGTTTAGTGTGCGTGATTTGGTCTTTTTCAAAGATTTTAGCAGACACAGGTGCTGGGAACGGAGTATCACCAGAGTACTGGGCCATTCACTGTACATTGTACAGGAACCCACTGGGCTACAAAAGGGCCATCAAAATGACCTTTGTTCTTGTGGGCTATCTGACCCTGTTGGAGGGTTTCTCATTTTGAGGGTCAGTGCCCCTGACAACCCTGCAGCCTCCTCCACCTTCACCTCTCTTTGGTCCTGTACCACAAGCACTGGATGTGGAGCTCATGGACTTTGATGCAGTGCCATTTCCATCACCACAGTTCTGGCAGCCCCAGCCACAGGAGGTTGGTTTCCCTGGTGGACTGCTGTGGACCCTCCAGTCACCACTGTACTTCCACCAATGGGAGATGATACCCTGTCCCTCAGTGTGTGTGGGCACCCTATGAGTGTCAGGGTGAGGGCAGGAGCTTATCATCTGTTGGAGTTGCAGCTGCTGTCTCTCCAATGTGGAGAGCTGCATCAGGTCAGTCCTTTGATTGAAAACCACAACCACAGCAATAACAAGGATGCACAGAAACCAATACAGCATTTTGTGTACCAGAACTTAAATAAAAACCTTTTCTATGGATTAAATACTTAACAATCTCAGAATGACGTTCTATTTACTGTAACTTGGTTGGCTAGCATCTTTAGAACAAACCCTAATGGTTCATCAATTATTTTCTGCTTATTGCAATGGGTGTTCAGTGACTTTAGGCCACATAGGGTATGTCTAACAAAGTTGCAAATTAAGCTTGCCAGATAGTCTCCACTACCGAATATCAGTTACTTGTTACTTACTGTTACGTGTTTGAGGCAAATAATCCATCAGTTACGGAAAAACTTATGAAGCAGTAACTGATGCACTGAAACTGTCTTTCATACAGCATCTTCACAAATAATCAAAAATAACCTCAAAAAAGAAAACGTAACAATGTTACAGTACATATTTTTCTAAGACAGGTAGGGAATATCAACACAGTCACGAATTTATAATTATATTAATTATGTATTTATTCACAAATAAATTTTACACACAGCCTCTACACAGATTAGTAAACTTGGCACTTCTGGGAGTTCATACATAAATTGGCACTGTATCACGAGATACAAGGCAATTAGGACACATTATGTGAAGTCCATGTGCGACTAACAGGTGGGAAGTATACACTTATTTGAATCATTAATTCTTCCTGTTTTAAAACTGCTGCTAAAACTATCTGAGAGCAAAGTGTACCATGCTGGCTCTGTTGCCCATAACAACAACAGATCAGACACAACTGAGATGTAAAATGCTTCTGTATGTTTCCCTCAGCACTGTAATCAGACTAACTGAATGACTGTTAAATGCTTAAGTTACAGGAATGACTGACAGGTAGCTGTGCTAGGTACCACATACCACATATGGGGATCAATAGTTGTACTTCCAACACTGTACCACATATGGATATCACGAGTTGTAATTTCAATGCAACTAATTCCCATGAACAAAATGCAGAATTTCTAAAGGCAATAGAGGCAAATTCATTTGCTGTTGTATCAGAATTTCTAAAGGCAATAGAGGCAAATTCATTTGCTTTTGTATCATGCTTGTGGGACAGAGAAATAGGGAAGAATACAGATCCTTCGTGTGTGTGTGTGTGTGTGTGTGTGTGTGTGTGTGTGTGTGTGGAGCACAAGAGTGCATACAAATCAAGTGGTGTGGTAGGAAATCTGATACACAGGATTGCATTTAGAAAAAAACTCAGATTAGATAGTCACTACCAAACACGTTATGTAGTCACATCAAATATACATAAAATAGATGCTGATTTTTAAAATTACTAAAAATCAGAGATGCGAATTTTCTTCTCCTTACATTTAGAGGATAACATAGTTCAAACTTCATTTTATTGGAAGTAAGTTCACATACAAAATTTTAGTTAACAATCTTTATAAATATTATATGTTAAAAATCATTAAACAAAGAAAAGTATTAATAAACTTCACATGACACGAAATTGTACATTAAATAACAAAATATTTATTTCATTAAATCTAATGAAAATTAAATGAACACAGTTTATATATCTGAAGAAACAACAAAAAAATTGTATTCACTATTACTAACAACAACAAAAATTAGTATTACTCAATGCAGTGTGAAGAAAGGACCAACAATTCAGGCACAAGAGTATATTTCTGCTTAAGCAGAATAATCCTTTTCTATTATCTCTCAATATCCCAACCTACATGATGTCAACATTACCACTACTTCACATGGACAAAGAGAGAAATTGAACTTCTGAAGAAAATGACAACATTTGTGCACAGCAATCCTAATAGCGAAAAACGAAAGAACAAATTACGTAAAGAACCCCTTCATGCTTACACAGGGCAATGTGGTGATCATCCATCTGTCTGATGGAGCATAAAATGTGATTCATTTGAAATTGACACCTGCAATTAGAATGCTATTGTCATCATAGCTGGAGGCAATGAGAAGTTTCGTTGCTTATGAATTAAAATTCTTAGATGGTTAAAATTCCGTTTTTAAATCACCACCTATCACAATAAAATGAACTGAAATATATAACAGCAGTGGTGAAAAATGCTACCTCTATCAACACATCCATTTTGAATTACTATGCATTTTTTTCCTTTTTTTATTGAGCGTTTAATGTAATTTTCCATGTTACATGGCAATGGTTCTTCTACTGGGCTAATTGTGGATGCACTTCTGACCAAACTGTTTCAAGCACCCATCTCCTACTCCTCTCTCACTGAGGTACTACCTTCTGGCCTTTGCAAAGCTGTTATCAATTCATCTCCTTTCTTATACGGTACTAAGTAAAGAGGAGCAGTAAGTCGCAGATAAATGCAAATATTTCACCAAAAATAGCATTTACACTAGATATGACATGTCACAAAAAGAGCAATGTGTTGACTGGTCATAAATGAACGATGTATTTTCATTCAGGGTTTCCAGAAATAGCTGTAACCAGTTGCTTTTTGTGATTTTTCAATTTTTATCTACCATGACCAGTTTCAAATCACACAGTAATGGAAATAATGATTTATTTACTTTTTGTAACCCATGTGGGAGTTGCTAACTGTAGTAAGGTTTGTTTAGTTCAATAAATTAATATTACCAGAAAACAAACGTTACATTCTCCAGAACAGTGTATGCACCAGAAATAAACCATTGGATGGTAATAATCCTACACAACATCCACAATGCTCCAAACAATCAATAAATGTGAATCATCTGATGAATCACTAGGCAATTCAAAACTGGCCATGGTAAATAAAAATTAAAGAATCACAGAAGGTGACTGGTTGCAGTTATTTCTGAAAACCTTTATTCAACACAGTCACAGTGTTCCACATCCACAATGAATAAAAGTGTTTTGATTGGTCAAAAGTTACCAATGAAATGAATTATCATTTGACAATTATACTACACAGTTCTGCAGATTTAATCAATTTAAGCACTGATAGGTTTCTGCCCGTCATATAACTTTAGTATGGTTACAATGAAGCATATAGGCACAATTTGGCTCCACCAAAGTAAGTTGTTTTGTTTTGATGAGAGGAAAGTGTTTGGACATACATTTATCTTTATTAATTTAGTTAGTACACATTTATGAAGCTAATCTGAATAGTACACTTACAATGCAACATTATCTTTGCAAATCTGCAATAAAACTACAGATCACTACGAGAAAATTTTGAGGCAGCAATTGTCCCTATAGTTTTCACCAACTGTTGAGGCTTAACTAATCTAGTAATGACAACAGATATCAAGAGGACGGAAGGATGTACAGGGGTTCTGAAACAGTTTCTTGCATAAGAAAGTTGGCAAGTTTATCAGGAAAATATGTTCTGGGAAAGGCAGAACTGGAATGCAAGTGAATAACAGAATGTGTGTGTTCACTGACACAGCAGATGCTTAGTATCACTACCACATTATTAATGAAGTGAGCTCAAAACTACAATGTCATGTAGTGAATACAGCGAACATCCATGAAAGTTCAAATAAGACATTATCACGAATTACAACTTTTCGTGTATATTTTCTTGCTCTGACGTGCTCATTTATTACTATGAAAGTTCAAAACATTAAGAGAAGAATTTCTGGGAAAATTCTGGACAAAAAAAAGTAAAGTGATACTGGCAGCTGACATCATGCAGTAGGACAGAAGGAGTGGTTCATTTTTCTAACTCATGTTACTATCACTGAAACTTCATGAATTACTGGTCCTTATTATTCATACATCTCACTGTATAGCCTCCTTACAGATTCATGTACTACTTACAGTAGTCAGCACTTTTATCATATACTGCAACAGAATAGAACTCCTTTAGCACAAAATATTTGTTAACAGTTTTAAAACATTATCAAAATAATAATTTAGAGAGCTCAAATACGTCTCAGTTATATGAGCAATGGCGAACGAGTTAGTCTAGTTCTCATAAGAAATAATAATTCCGATTAGAGGAATCATTAGCCTTTTAAATATGCAACAAAAAGTCAAAGTCAGGCAATGAGGTATGATGTTGTAGCAATTGGGATAAAAATTAACATAAATAAATAGTCTATTTGCAGGCATTACATTCTAATACATAACACACAATTTGTGGTGTAACAGTACACAACTGGGGAACAACTAATTAACATGTTTTCTCGTTACAATTGCACTGGCTAAACTATAACTGCTATAATGCAAATTTAAACAGAAAACTTCTCTCTCCTCCTAGCTTGTTTCCTGCTATCCTTTGGCTCGACTATGTATTCTTATGAATGAGAGATCAGATACAGACCACAGCATAGGTATCATCTGCCCACCTGTAGCTGAGCAATTCACAAATATCTTGAGACAGTGGCAGAAGGTGACACTACACAGCTTCCCTCAAATAACTAAATCACATTTCCTAGAAAAAAAATTGCTGAGTTATATTGGCATTGAAAATTTATATGTTTGTAGGTGAGATCCACACTGCTTCCACAGATTTAATTGTTGGGAACAACGGATGTACAATAAAAAGGGAGAGGGGAGAGGTGGCAGAACAGCAGTCCTCTCATCACGAAATCGTGAATTAACTACTGACTTCTTCAGAATAATCATAGTATTTCAAGAAATCCAGCTATTAAAGGATCTTATTAACTGGTTAGAAACAAATACAAGACTGTGTTTTATGCCACAGTGCTACTTTAATTTAGTTGTTAGAACTAGTAGTCGGCCAATTCAACCAATAGCTTTTCTTTTCTGCCTATGAACAAAATAGGAGAGATTACATTTACTGTGGATTATATCATGTGTACTAACTGAATATAGCATAACTGGACAAAGAATTTTGAACCACGAGGAGAGAACAAACTATTTACACACTTCATGTTTAGCCTAAAATACACATTATTAAATTCGTTGTTGGTTTTTCCTTTATTGTGTGTAACAGTAATCTGAAATGGCTTATTTGGAAATTCATATTTTTGAATAATTACATGGTAACAGCTTAAAATCAATGAAAAGGAGATATACATACTTTGTCTGAAAACGAAGCAATTTCTGTGTGTGTCTCCTACTCAGTACATCTGCTATTTGGTGAGTAATAGTCTATGAAGTTAAATCATTATTTAGCAAATACAGGATGTGCTGAGCAGCAGACAGACAGACACAAATTACTTAGTTTTCAGGCGAACATATTTTTATCTGCTTATCCATAGTTTGGTGGCTCTTATTTAGTGAGTAGTGTTCTATGCTCATATACACATATTCACTCCTGGACTTTCTAATGACATATACTGCCTTCTGAAAGTAGAACATTTTCCCCTCATTGTTTTTCTTCGTTGGTGCCTCAAGTGGACTGCACTCTTGATTACACAACATTCAATTCGAACCCACAAACAAGGCAAATACCAAAGCAGTTAATGGAGGAATGTCAAGCAGAATAGTTTCCAACAGAATGAGAACATCACTCTCCAGCTGAACTAAACACTGGCAAAAATACTGTATTTGAAGACTGCTTGAAAACATCTACAGAAAAGGAAGTCTGGAAAGAATGGTTCAAGACAAACTCCAAGAGTCATAAAGCCATTTTCACTGTAGAATGGTTGCATGGTAAGATACATTTTTAAGCAATAGTTACCAACTACAACATAAAATTGATGATACTGTTTTGCAACATTTTATAGTTTCTTGGCACAACTTTTTTGTACATAAGTATGTTCATCAACAGAGAACTGCTCTGAAGTTACAGCATCCACAGTGAAATTAGTTTCCTACAGAAAGACAAGTGAAACAGAAATGATAAATTTGGGTTAAAAATGTCTGGCTTATAATTTTAGTTTATCCTTTATTTTACTATACACCATTACAGCTCTCAAAACATTCAACAGTTGATTAATAATTCATCCTGTACATGCAGTGTAGCCCAAAAATGACAATGGAAAGAAAGAAGAAGACGTTTTAGAAATAGCTCTCCAATTTAGTGTGGTTGATAGCTGCTTCCTAAAAACTCATCAAACCGAGAGAAAACTCATTGGGAAAGACCACCAGGTTTGTTAAAAATCATATAGTCTCTTGTTGAAAACAATAACAAAAGATACATTTCAGTACTTTGTTTTCAAAAGTGTCAGTGTTTCCAGCCACTCTAAAAAGCAAGTAGAATATATTCAATGATAAAAAGCCACACACTGCAGTGTCTTAGTAAGATATACAGTAAATCACCAATGAAATGAGTCAAAGTACGAGGGGGGGGGGGGGGGGGGGGAGAGAGAGAGAGAGAGAGAGAGAGAGAGAGAGAGAGAGAGAGAGAGAGAGAGAGAGAGAAATTGAACTTCTGAAGAAAATGGCAACATCTGTGCACAGCAATCCTAACAGGGAGCAACCAAAGAACACATTAAGTAAAGAAGCCCTCCATGCTTACACAGTGCAGTGTGGTAGTCGTTCTTTGGTTTATTCCATAATTAAATAATGAAGCATACTCTCATTTTATTAAGACTGTTTAAAACTTTAGTATTTTAAGTAATTTTAGATTATTTATACTTTACTTACTATGTTGATGTGTGTAATGTGTATATATTTGTGTGTAAAGAATTGACCTTTTCCTGTTAAAATAAAATTAACTCTTTCACTGTATTTACGGTGTGACTGAGTTGTGATCTGGGTTAAGTGATGTCATTTTAAGAACAGTTCATGACTGTGTATTGCCACTGAGATCGAAACTGGCATAGTATCTCAGGGTGTAGTATCTGTAACAGATTTTTTTTGGTTAATGTATTGTGTTACTTTAATGTACATTTTTTTAGTGCCAATTCAAATTTCTTATTCTGCATGCTTTTGAAGAATTCTAATAAAATTGGCTGTTTTGTACTCACTCCTGTCTATAATGATGTTGGTAAGAACAGGATTTGTGAAAATGAGGCAACTCTTGTAATGGCGGACTTGTTTATATAATGTTTTGTCCATTTTAACAAACTGTATTGCAAAGTTTATGAATGTATGAAATGGAACAACAAAATTCTCTGTTTACAAAGGGGACTAAACTTATTTGCATGATTATAGATCATATTAATGGAGAATTTTTTTTGTGGAATACATAATTTAATCATCATTTAAAAATTTACTACTAATACTGAAGTTGAAATAACATGTAGAAAATACATGCATGCAAAAAGATACAGTTTGCTGTTTTGCTTTTTGAGTCACAAAATACACAATGGTGGTGTAATTTGAATTAGTCAAACTAAAATGAACAATAAAGATTCAAAACAAAAAGGTAAATCAATGAATGTCACTCTCGGAATGATTTGTTTTGTCACGCTGCAGAAACAAATGCAGAGATTAGTGTGTGTACAGCTCAACTTTTCAGGACAGTTAATACTGCCAAACTGCTAAGTGAAGATTCTAACAGGTACAATGTGGTTTGATGGAGAGGTACAGAAATTATTTGGCTCCTACACTTAAAAGATATTTATGGTGTTAGATTTTTCAGGCATAAGCCCTGAAAAAGGGTTAAATGATACCAGTTCAACTTTTAAGTAAAAAGAACAAAGCATGTTTAATGTAAATGTGAGGGTTTCCTGGGCATATTTGCAGTGTACTTTTTGTGAAGACCACAATGAACATAAAGTATGATTATAACCGTGAAAAGTGTGTAAATAAAATTAATACAATTTTCAATCATGTGAAATTTTTCCTGGAATACACACATGAATAGCAAGTGTGGGGACAGTTTACGTGCCATAAATATAAACATTTCAGTCACATTATCCAGTTAGCATATTCCAGACAACTGTTACAGGCTAAAATAGTGGTAAGAGCAATAGATTTAATTTATTACTAAACCACATAAGAAAGCAATGTACACAATGAAATGACTTTCATTAATACACAGCAAAACAGTTGATTCTTCTCTGATAGCAAGACAGATTCAGATAAATGCTATGTTTATAACTGTGTATTTATCAAGCATAGGAAAATGGCTCATTTAGATAATTATATGAGTACACATGAGATATTTTAATGAAAACCTATAAAAATCTGCAATAGATGTATATGTAAAATTGACTTTCTGTATTGAGTCAAATATGAAATAAGTATCATGAAATAAAATTAATATTTGCGGATAGCAACAGGCCACAGTACATATCAGTCTTATTATAGGCACATAGCTACACTATCTACTTTAACACTAGATTTCCTTTGAAGAATATACAGCATATGGCAATTCTATTTGCACCACCAGTTAGCATCAGACTTTTGATGGGACCACATGTTCCCATAAGTATACAGATACTATATCTAATATGTGCGTTGATAAATAGTTGTGCTGACATTTCTAAGTAAAACAGTATGGAACTCCCACAAGATTTTCAGACAGTGTGAATGAACACCTGTCTAATACAAAAATAAGCTTATAGTCACAGATCAATTGAGACAGGTAGCATAAAACAACACAGCAATTATTTTAAAATAGATTTGTGATTTAAGGCAATGAAATGTTTTCAACACTGGAACAACGTTCTTGCACCATTAAGCCATATAAGCGTACATGATTATCAAATACAAGTGCACAACATTGTCTCTACACACCATATAATATTTCTTGCACCTTACAATTATCTTTATTATGTCTTCAAGGCACCTTATAGTTAACAGAAGATATGACGTGAGAACCTAACAAAATATTTTTAGTTAAAATTAACGGTTGATATTTTCAGGATAGACAATGGAGATGAAAACGTATAATGAAACGAATGTTTATTTTGCACAACTATGAATCTGGAGACCAATAAAATAATTTTCTTAGCTATAATGCAAAAACTTAAGAGTGTCAAACTGAGTGACTGAATTGCTGTGCTTCATCTCCTTAGTTTCCACTGAACCTACAGTTACATGCTTAAACTTTACAACTGGATCAGTTTTGAATTACAGACAACCAGCATTTGACATTTTTGTTTAGTTTTAAATGTAATAACTGTAAATACAGCACTATTTGTGTTTAAATGACAATTATCTGCATCAAGTTAATTGCTTTCTTCATTGCTATCAGCCATAATTCGGAAAGTACCCTGGTAACTCGTTTATTTACAGACATAAAACAAAATTCCTGTTCACATTTGATAATGTATCAAATGAAAGTATTAGAATATAGAAGGAGAGGAGGTATAACAGCATCTGAAGAAATGCCGTATCCATTTAGTGCGCAAGAGACAAAAACATAACAACACGTATTCACATGCCAGCTCTGAACATTGATGAATGTATATGGTACAATGATGACAAAACTAAAATCCATGACACATATCAATCAGTTTTAGTGTTGTGATTTCTCACATGTTCAATCCACTAACTACTGAAGACAATGTGTTCAGAAATTTCCACGAAAACTGTAATAAGATGGTAGCACTAGTTAAAGTTCCATTGGGAACATGGATTTGTGACCTACAGTTCAAACATCAGTCCACTAGTGACAGAACAATAATGACTCACTTTTGAAGTTCCTGAAGTAAAGTACCCAATAAATAAACATTATTAAGCTATAGTCACAAGAACACACAATAATTCAATGGCACAGTTAACATATTAGATACTGTGTTACGACATGGCAAATACAATAAGTTTTTATACCCTATTAGATAAATAAATGAATAAGATTTTTGATAGTTCCATACAGTTTCCTCTTTTTTTTTAAGAAAAAAATGTTTGCTACAGTACTCCACACAAAAGTCTGCCTATTTCCTCTTACACTAATTTTAATAATCACTTAATAAAGGTGCAAAAATTTTGATGTCTACAGAAACTTTATGCTGTCTGCTGTCGACCTACACAGCAAGTGCAGTCAATTTGCTTTCATGTTAACAATATTGATGTTAAAGCTGAATACTTACGCAATTAGTCATCACGGCTTTTAATTTCTACCATTTTTTCCCCCCATAGTGCACGGAGGGATCTAATGTCTTACTTCAACAATAATGACAGATTAAAAATAAGATGGACATTTGCTAGAACTAGTTGAGACTCTAAAAATATTTTCCTACATTTGCTTTGTATAGAGTAAATCTCATTCTGTGGAAAAGACCATTAAAAATTACCCCATTTTTCTAAACAATTATGAAAATAGGTATTCCTTTCTACATAAAAATGAACATTCTATTGATTAAGAGTATCACCTGGATGCAGCAACATCAACCGTTCAGGTCAACTAGTTTTTTGCAAAGAACCTGAAACATAAATGAAAGTATACTATTAATAACATTTACCAGTATTATTATGAGGAAAAACTAAAGCATTTTCAGTGAAAAGTCACTTTTTGAACCACCTCAGTATACACAC
Organism: Schistocerca gregaria; assembly: GCF_023897955.1. NCBI lineage: Eukaryota > Metazoa > Arthropoda > Insecta > Orthoptera > Acrididae > Schistocerca > Schistocerca gregaria. The sequence continues at coordinate 832,414,653 of NC_064931.1, forward strand.
CCTATGTGAAGTAGTGTCTTTACATAAGAGGCACCTGTGAGTGGGTTATGTGAGTAACTGTATCCCACCTTATAAATATATTACGTCCAAACATTGTATCCCTATTTTCATTAGAATTTGAGGCTCTGAACAGTTGTGTTTTACTGAAAACTTTGGCTCGGTGTACACTGTAGAATGTATACCATCAAGTGAAAGAATATATTGTTAAATTTTGTTAAGATCTGCCATGACAGAATTGCATTCAGGAATTGTTGGCTATATATTGTAAGTTAAAGATATCATAAGTTAAAGATATCAAACTGTTCACTGAACTGTGCTGACTGCAAAGAACTGTACATGGGAAGACTCAGCTGTAGGTAGCCGAAATGAGGCGAGAAAATATACTAAGAGTTCATACTATGTTAATAATGCATTATGATAATACTGTGGACCAGGAGCAACTTAAATCAATGGAAGAAACAACCTGTGCAAAAGAGCAAAGGTACTGCTAAAACATCCAGAGGCTGAAAGTTGTGTAGCTTTTAGTATGTTCATTATTTCTTAATGTGTTTCTAATTGTGAAATTCTGACAGTGTACTAAGCAGAATCACAGGAACTACTTTGGAGATTCTAGTGTGAGCTCTCTTACTTTTCATTTCAAACAACAGGAGTACCAAAGTTTGTGTAAAATTAGTTGGAATTGCTGAGTGCTCACTAACCTAGAGGTTATCTCAACAGTAATCATACCCTAGTAATGAAAGTAATTAATTTCACAGATAAAAATGACCCATTTCTTTATATGATTACTATGATATGAATTTGACAGTGCACGTTACAATTTACAGGACAGAAATTGGTTTGCTGCAGCTCTTTGTGCTACTATATCTGAAACATAGGACAAGTCCATATACTACATTAGCTACACTGTTACCCCTTAAATAACTAATTATTTTCTGATTCCACTTATACATGTAGTGTGCATACTAGAGAACAAATCATTACCAGATTATTATTCATACAGTATTTTATGTAATCTTGTTATTCCATTATAATTTACATCTTTCAATTCCAATGGCAATGTTAGTTTTCTGTAAAATATTTTCCTTTAGTATAAGTTACTGAAATTTTTCCATTAACATGTTTTCATCAAAATGGTGTGAACTAATTACAAATTATTAAAAAATCCAACTCAATGAATAGCACTCATGTCACACATTTCAGTAACTTTTGTACTGTTCTAAAAGTCATTAGGAAGTAATTATGCACATTTTGCTACACTCAAAAATACTTTAGTCATTTGAACCCTTAAGCTGGTTTATTTCCTAGTTCTGACGTTATATTTTGGTTACCCTAATTTTTCTGAACTGGCTAGTGAATTTGATTACCAAAACAATACACTAATTAAGAAATAAATATTTATGAATCTGGAAATTTTATATGACAATAGGAAATCTACCACGTAGGTATACAGTGTATCAATTAAACACACTAATGTGGAAGACTTAAGGAGAAAGTTAGCTTTCACACGATGTGTCATTGCCAAGCATCATAGTGCAATGAACACTGACCATATGTAGAACAAACAGCTACAGTATAATATAATACAGTACAGTATAGTATAGTATAGTAGGTACCTGAAAGAAGTGTACTGAGACAAACAAAAAAAGACATTTTTATTCAAAGACAATAATTAGACTGATGTGACCATGATTTATAATTGTCCCCTGGACTTCAAAAATGGTGGGATACGATTCTTAAAAGGATTTATGATCAGCACGGACAGCAATGCATGCTCTGCTACAAGCTCCCATGCTGGCCACAAGGTTGGTAAGGAGTTCGTGTGGTTGGGCATTACATTCTTACACCAGTACAGCTGACAACTGCTGCATGGTCATTGATGAATGAGGATGCGGTATGATATGTCTCCCCATTGCATACCACATGTGCTCAATGTGATTCGAGGTGGAGAACGGGCAGGCTAGTCCACTCGCTAAATATCCTCTCTTACCTGTAGCTCCTCCACCTGTGTTGTTTGATGTGGTCACACATTGTCAGCCATTAAAAATGAGGTCAGGGCCACAATACATCCATGAAAATGTGCACATAGGGAAGGAGCACAGTGTCACAATAATGTTGACAGTGAGTGTACTATGTTCAAATATTTGGGGTCAGTATGTCCATACAACATTATACCTCCACACACCATAACACTTGGACCACTAACAAAATGATAGTGTTCAACAATGTTCCTGGGTGCTTTATATGTTTCTAACTATCTCCATATGAGAGTACATCCAGAATCACTTCTCAGATTACACCTGATCTCATCCAAGAAGAACACATGACCCCGCTCCTTGTTGGTCCAGCCCCTACGCTCTTGTCACTATCGTAAACAGTGGTACAAGTGAACAGATGTCAACTGAACACAACATACTGGTTTTCAGGCTAACAGACCAGCACATGCAGCTGAGTATGAGACTGTGTGCCTTGCAGTCCTGTTATTTGATGTTGCAACAGCACACATTGTTTGATTTATGCCCCTTCTTGTTGTTGCACAATGTAGTGGTCATCTGATGCTGTAGCTGACCATCTTTGACCACCTCATCTTCTTTGGGCAGCAGTGACTGTGGTTGAGAACTTTCCCCATACATGTGAAACAATGCTGTGAGCAATATCAAACGCCTGACCTACACTCTTCCAGTTTCTGGATGATTCTTCCTTGTGTAAAGCCATCCAAATGTTGTCTTCAGGCCATGTTTTAATGCAGAGCAGCAGCAGCAGCAGCAGCACTACCACCACCACCACCACCACCACCACCACCACCACCACCACCACCACCACGCACCGTAACTGCTCTCTAACTGACGCATACTGTGTTTTCCTGTTCCCTAAACTGCGTGTGTTGCAAAGCCAGCTCCATTTGGCACTATAGTCATGCTGACCTCATTCCACATGATGCCCAAATTTCTGCATACAACTAAATGACCTCTAGCAATACGGTCCCAAACCCTCATCCATTGAGTATTTAATATGTTATCTTACTTTATCTATCTCATCCTTAAGTTTAATGATGTAAATAAAATAGAAAGAAACTTCCACATGGGAAAAATATATTAAAAACAAAGATTCCAAGACTTACCAAGCGGGAAGATGTCTGACATCTCTGCCCGAACTCTTTGCCTTTACAAATGTCTGCTTGTGTCTGTGTACGTGCGGATGGATATGTGTGTGTGTGCGCGAGTGTACACCTGTCCTTTTTCCCCCTAAGGTAAGTGTTTCCGCTCCCGGGATTGGAATGACTCATCACCCTCTCCCTTAAAACCCACATCCTTTCGTCTTTCCCTCTCCTTCCCTCTTTCCTGAAGAAGTAACCGTTGGTTGTGAAAGCTAGAAATTCTGTGTGTATGTTTGTGTGTTTTATTTATTGTGCCTGTCTACCAGCGCTTTCCCGCTTGTCAAGTCTTGGAATCTTTGTTTTTAATATATTCATCCTTCAGTTTTGTATAGTTGTGTAGAACATTAAATAATCATCTAACAAACAGTCAAGTCTGATTAATTATTGGTGAACAAAATAGGCTGAGACAACCACTAAATCTGACCCTTTTATTACTATAAATTAAAATACAATTCGTGAAGTCACAAAATATTCATATGCCTGTCTTTATATACCCCCTCCAGACAATAAGCAGTCTGCATCTAGCCATCAACCAATCAACATCTCAATGTTAAAGTCCATGGACATCACACAATATGAGCATATTGTGTAGTACCATGTATGAAAGTCCATGCTTTCAAATTGCCACGATAAAATCTATGTAAAAAAGGTCACAGCTACAATCGACTCAATTAACACCTCTCTGTTGACGTGAATGTAAAACTCGATCCTAAGTTAAATGCGTTAACGATTCACTCTAAGAATTGTGCAGAACTGATTATTATCTCATGAACTGTGATCTGTGGAAGATTAATGTGCAAGCAGACAGTGCTAAGTTTATTACAGAACTACATATTAAATATGTTGCTCCTGAAGAGATCACAAAGTGTATGTCCTAATCTGTTACTGATGAAAAAAGAGAAGTGTAAGGTAAACTGGTCATCGCCCAAATATGGTTGAACTGGAATACATTTGTTAATAACTCAATCTTAAATTGAGGTTGTTTTGTCTGTTACTGGTTAACTTAGTTAAAAATTCAATACAGTTTTCAGCAAGAGACTACGAGTTTAAATGAGTTTAACGGGCTCCTCAGGATAAACCATTTGCAATCAGGATAGTAGCAAACCATTCATTCTGCATAACTTCTGCAATCAACATCCATTTGAGCCTCCTTACTGTAGTTAAGCTTTAACATCCCTCTATAATTTTCACCCCTCTACTTTCCACTATTAGCAAACTGATGATACTCTGATGATTTTACAATTACTTTACTTAAGTTGTAATATACATTTCCTTTCTCACCAGTTTGATTCAGTATATCTTCTGTGGCACTGTGGCACATTTCATACGTTTTCTCTACCCCCCCCCCCCCCCCCCCCCCCGTCTTAAATGTTCATTGTCAATATTTCACTTGTGTACAAGGCTACACTTCACTCACATATCTTCAGAAGAGACTTCCTCATGGATATTTGATGTTAACAGATATATTTTTGCCAGTCTGCATTTTATATTCTCTCTACATTGGTGTTCATTAGTTATTTTACTGTCCAAATAGAAAAAAAACATCTACCACTTTTAAACTCTCAATTCCTAATCTAATTCCCTCAGTATTGCCTGATTTAATTTGTCTGCATTCCACTGCCTTTGTTTTAACTTTGTTGATACAGAACAAATAACCTCTTTCCAACATGCTATTCCTTTTATTCAACTGATTTTCAAGCCCTTCACTGTCTCCGACAGAATTACAATGCCAAAGGCTAACCTCAAAGTTTTTAATACTTCCCGATGGGCCACTCGTGCCTTAAGATGGAATGCCTTTACTGTTAGGGTGACAAAAATAGTGATACCACAGACGACATGGTTAGTAAGCCAAAATTGTAGAAAAGAAAATGGTCCGCAAATTAATGTAAACCATTTTTTCCCATTTATATTATTTCTCCTTGTATTAACAAAATGCAATCAATAAATGACAGAAATTTCGAATATGTATAATGCTAACATTTAGGCCGATACTTTATGTCAATAAAACAATTTTTAAATCTGATTAGTCAGGATATGTTAAAAACAAATACTTCTCAAGAAGCCTATTGAAAATGGGGTGTCATATCATAAGGGTCATCTTATATATGGGTAACTGTGATACCTGAAACCAAAACAGACTGCAAGATAGTAAATGCACAATGGGGTGAGCATTCTACCAATCGCTCCATTCCTTGATGATGTAAATCTGCTCCTTGGTCATGGAGACATTTGAGAACTGCAGTGTGAATGTCCTCATTGTTGAAAAACTTTCTGAAGTTTCTATGTACTACTGTCATAAGCACTGATTTTCTCTCTATTTTGGTTATGATAATGAATTCTGTATGCTATTTGTAGTAGCACCTTGGATTTGCATTTTCTTATTCATTATTAGATCAGCTCCTGCATTATCCATATTCGATTTTGTGTTCATAACCCTGTGCTCACTTGACCAATAATCATGTTTTTCCTCACACTGGCGCTCACTAAGTCCAACGACATGTAACTCGACCTATCTATTTCTCTTCTTGAATTCTCGACCTTATACACCCAATAAAGGGAGCTAACATTCCAGGGCCCAATCTGAAGAATACCATGTTTCTTTTCCTCTGATGACAACATTCTCCTGAGCAGCCAATGCTTGAAGATGTGAATGACGGACTATTTTACATCTGGGATATTTTACCCAAGAAGATGCCATCAACACTAAACCATGTGGAAGAGCTGTATATTCCTGGGAAATAGAATGGTTGTAGCTGCCTCTTGCTTTCAGCCATTCATGATAACAACATAGTACTGTCATACTGGCTAATGTTACCAAACCATATTAGTCGACCATCCAGAATGTTTTTCCTTAGAGTACTTGAGAGACTTTTTCCCCTCTTCAAGAGCTCTAAAGATACCACTCCAATGTGGCTGCATTAACAGTACCGCTGTCTGTCATGTTTAGGCATGCAAGGTCCATGATTAAAAAGTACCAATAATACTTTTGTGTGCATTGTAATGAAAGCCTACATAACGAACAACTGGATAACAATATGTATTTATCAAACATAATGCTCTTCAAGCAATGGCGATGAAAAGCGATTAACAGTGTCAATCATGTGATATTTGCTGAAGAGAAACCAATTTTCCAGACCTGTGTTAACTCAATACTGTGTAAAAATAGCTACTGTAAATATACAAAACAATTTAGTTTGAATGAGCAAGTTAAGGATTTTGGCTGACAGCTTAAATATTAAACATTCCACTATTAAATGCAACTGTCTGCTGACCCACAGCTCCTCTACATCTTGGGGAGATGTATCCTAACACATATTATTATTGTTATTCTATCATGGTTTTTCCAAACCAATCAGTTACTAATTACAAGTGCTGAATCTTAGGTTCTTAATTAAACTGCTGATACTGGAGTAATTCTGAACAGGGTACTCATTTCCTTTTCATTAAATGATATTACATGATCTTGCATTAGAAAGCCAACTCACAGCATTAAATACTTTTTGAGGATTATTACTGTTGTGCTTGCATTATTATTTTTTGTCTTGTAACTTGTGTGTGTGTGTGTGTGTGTGTGTGTGTGTGTGTGTGTGTGTGTGTGTGTGTGTGTGTAATGACAGTAAAGTGTGCATTTGTACAAATGTGGTTCTACAGCACTGTTGCTCTCCCTGTTGTTTATGTATGGTATCCATTGAAGAATACGATACACAACCTTTCCCTGTAATCAGGTCTGGTACTTCATTTAGTACAGCAGTAAACTCTTACCTCACACATGACAATTTCTGTATTATTTAGTTTGTACTGGAGACAAGTTCTGTTAATCTATTTAGTCATCTAACACCACGGCAGTAAGTCAAGTTGCCATATTCAAAATTAGGAAATCAGCAAGTATAATGCTACAGATATGGGTGATGTTGGCAGTAGCAGTTTGTAACGAGAATAGTGGAAAGTAAGAAGTGTCACCAGGCATGGATGACACAAAGACATACTGATAGTTCCATAACACATTATCTTAAAATTGTGTTGTTGAAATTTTGACAGATTTTAAAATTTAGTATAAGAAAATGCAAAACAGAATACTGGACTACAAACATACAGATTTTAATGCAGATGATCAGGCAGTGATAGCTGAAGGTTTATAACAGCAAACCAACAAAAATAAAATACCATATACGGTATTGAACAAAAGGTTTTGAACGCTACACATATTTTTTGATTTAACTAAGGCATTTGATTGTGTTAATCACAAAATATTGCTCCAGAAGTTGGACCATTCCAGAATACGGAGAGTAGCTCACAGTTGGTTCACCTCTCACTTTAGCAACAGACAGCAAAAGGTCATTAATCATGGTGTTGAGAATAGCTGTGATGTGGGGTCTGAGTGGGGCACAGTCAAGTGGGGGGGGGGGGGGGGTGCCCCAGGGATCAGTGTTGGGGCCACTCCTGTTCCTTATTTATATAAATGATATGCCCTATAGTATTACGAGTAACTCAAAAATATTTCTGTTTGGTGTGACGCTAGCTTGGTAGTAAGGGATGTTGAGTGCATCATTAGCTCGGTTTCAAATAGTGCAGTTCGAATGGTATCTGAAGTGAGTGATCGTTCGACACAAAAATTAGTTTAATTTCTTTATGTCATATGGTATTATATATTGGGGTAACTCTGCCCATTCTGAAAGGATATTTTTAGTTCATAAACGGTCGCTTTGGGCAATAAGTGGTATAAGTTCACGAACCTCTTGTTAATCCCTGTTAACGAGTCTGGGTATTTTGACATTAGCCTCTCAATATATATGTTCCTTACTGTCATTTCTTGTTAACAATATTAGCTTATTCCCAAGAATAAGCAGCTTTCATGATCACTTTATTTCACTCAGTTAATACTCGGCAGAAATCAAACCTGCATTTGGAACGGACTTCCTTAACTCTTGTGCAGAAAGGTGTGTAGTACAATGCTGCAGCCATTTTCAATAAGCCACCACTCAAATTCAAAAATCTTAGCAGTAATCCACGCCATTTCAAATCCAAACTGAAGAGTTTCCTCATAGGTCACTCCTTCTATTCTGTTGAGGAGTTCCTTGAAAAATTAAGCTGATTCTTATTCTATTGTTGATTGCGTTTACTTAAATTTATGGCTTGACTCTTTTCGGGTTCATAAACATTTTCTTTTTATCTGTTATTACTTTTATGTTGTAATTTCATGTACTGACACGTTCCATGACCTTGGATATTTGCTCCTCAATTTGGTCCTATGGCACCTGACATGTAAATAAAATTTAAAAAAAAGTCAATGACAGTACATCCACTTGCGATGATGACACATCTGCATATAGCATATTCTCCAGATCTTCTCCAACTGCTGTTTAGCAGTTGCCCCAAAATGAAGAAAAATCTTGAGGAAGCAACAGCTGGTTTCACTAACACTTAGATAAAAAAGTGAAACTTCAAGTACACTGGACAGAAACACACAAAAATAATAAGCAGCAGCATATGGTAAACAGATGCTTTTATAGACCACCAGTGTCATGTGCAGTAGTGGTGAGGCACTCAAGAGAGAACATGTAGTATTTTGTGAATAAGTTTCCTGATCGTGCTATTGTAACAGAGGGTGAGACAGATATTTGTGTGACATTATTCTGATATCAGGTCCAAAAGTTAATTCGAGCAGATAGTTATAGAACCAACTGTGAAAGTAATGTCTTGACCTTCTAGCAACCAACAGACCTGAACTTTTTGAATCAGTCAACATAGAGGAGGGTATCAGAGATCATAAGGCAGTTAGAGCATCTATGATCACAAGTATTACAGGGAATGTTAAGAAGGGTAGGAAAATATTTTTGCTTAGTAAAAGTGACAGGATACAAATTACTGACTATCTGATTGGTCAACATCAAATTCTGAGGATGAAGATGTAGAGCACATAAGAAAAAAAATTCAAAAACATTGTTCAATATGCCATAGACAAGCATGTCCTGAGCAAGGTATTAAGAGATGGGAAAGACCCACCATGGTTTAATAATCTTGTTAGAAAATGGCTTCATCACTGATTCATGAGAAGTGAAAAACTAACACACAAACAAAACTTAAATGAAGATAAAATAAGCATAAGGAGAGCAATGAGGAAAGTGTTCAATGACTTTGAAAGTAAAATTCTTCCAAAGGAGCTGACTCAAAACTCTAAGAGGTCTTTGTTTTAGTAAACGCAGTAAGCAAATCAAAATAATATATTCAGTCACTCAGGGACCCTACTAGAACTGAAACAGAAGATGATAAAGAGAAGTATGAAATACTGAATTCAGTGGAAAGGCACCATCAGGAACTGATGAATCTACTCTATCTAGCAGAAATAATATCCTAGCCTTCTTGATTGATTCATTTAATAACCATAGTCACTATGATGACATCATTGACACTAATCCCTGTCTCTACACTGATGCTGTCAATAAGGTCACGGCAGTTTGTAGCTACAAGGTCTAAAACGTGTCTATTGTGAGTGGGCTGTCGACATAGCTGCTCAAAACAGCTTTTGGAAAAGTGGTTTGAAAATATTTTGCAGGAATGTCTGTCTGTATCCCCTGTGATGAATCCATAGACATCCTAGTCTACACTCAGTAGGTTACAGTTGCCACCAATAAATATGGCATGAACTGGGTACTTCTGCACTACTGTCCATAGTAATTCAAAGAAAGACTCTAAAACTATCACTGTGGAATCGGATGGCTGGTAAAAAATATAAAACATCCAACAATGAACTTGGTTTCAACTGCACCCATTACACGTGACCAAATAAGTTCACTATCACACTCAAATTTGACCCCAAGAGAGAGAATATTTTTGTCAAATGCAATGAACACTCCCATTCCTATGTTGTCTAATCTGTCATTTCAATATATGCCCCATAAACTGCTGAATATCTTGGAGCTTACTGCAAGGGCATGCTGAGGAGCCTCAGAATTACTTGTGTGGAAACTCTTAAAGCTTCTAAATAAAACAAATCTTATTAATATTATACATCTTTATTCTTCGTGTCTACATATTTATTTCTCGACGTAATTACCCTGGCAATGAACACATTTCTCCCAATGAGAGATCAGTTTGAAGATACCACCACTGTAAAATGTTTCACTTTGTTGATGGAACCACAACCTCAACTCTGGCTGCATTGTTTCATCACTATGACGGCGTTCTTCAAGTTTTGCAAACAGGTGAAAATTGGATGAGGTCAAGTCGGGACTGTATGGAGGACGACTGATGACAGTGAATCTCAGGTGTCCAATTGCTGCAGATGTCACAGTGCTCATGTGTGGTCTGGCATTATCATGATGAAGGGAGGTTGCTCCATGTGTGGACGAACTCTTTGAATTCGAAACTTGATTACAATGCACTGTTTCCCAGGCACTGATATAATTATGTCACACAGCACCATGTTAAAGGCTAAGATTTGGAGCCCTTTATTCACAGAGGCCTGCTAATATGTAGACATGAAGCATACAGATTTGGAATGTTAACAGCATTCATTTCTTTCAAAAACCTTAAAGAGTTTTAAAATAATACATTGGAGGTATTATTTTTCAGCATGCCCTCGTACTTCAGGTTACAACCAGCTCTTGGTTCCAAGAATAATTTGAGCATGATAACTTTTCTGGAGGGCAGTAAATTGGGGAAGCTTGTTAATTGTACTTCAACACTTTCCTGATAAAATTTTGACAGTCAAAATGTCTTTACTCAAACTCGGTCTGATGTCTCTTTCTGCATATCAGCTGGTGAGTATTTATCAGAGCACATCAAACTACTGGCTAGCCTAAGAAACCATCATGTGCACTCCACAAGTACCCCACTACCCAAGTAGCTGCTTCCCTTGTGCAGTGCACCCCTGACCTAACAACAGTAGTCCTACAATTCGCCACCCTATAATGCAGATCTAGAAATCTGCAGGCAAGACTGTCACAGAGTTGACAAAGGTTTTGGTTGAGACCCCCCACTCAGCTCCAAACCAAAAGACCCCGTCACCTCTGGGAATAAGCTGCAAATTGCAACCTCTGCTTACACCATCACATGTGAGGTCAGCAGCCTTCACCACCTGTAGCAGCTGCCTTTATGAACTGAAAATGGCCTCAGAACCCAAGCAACAGGCGTCATTACTGACAATTTAAGTCACAACTTGCACATGAGTGCCACTTTCATGCTCAATAGCCAAAGGCAAGGGTCTGCCCCACATTTTAGATGAGGCCTCCCTGGCAGACATACCAAGTGCACCTTGGCTTTCTTACTGGTCCTGCAGGCTATTCCCCCCAAGGGAAAAGCTCCCGACAAGCTGCCGTTGTGTGCCTGCTTGGAACCTGCTGACAGAATGGCCACCTGTCCACTCAGAGTGAATAAGCAAGGCCTCACAGCCAGTCTACACATTGGCTCTCCATCTCAAGTGACGCAAAAGTGTTACCACTCACCAATCATCCTGCTGTGAGGGCAGATCCACTGCATAGAGGAAACTAGGAGGTTCTTCAACAGCAGGGCCTGTGGGAGAATCAAGTGACACCTGAGGTGTCCAATGCAGTGCACCACATTTTCTGCCACTACTACACTCCGAGGCAGCAGTCTTAATAGAACTGACCGTAGCCAAAAGAATATCCAGATGTTTTGGAACTGTGACCAGCTCCACCTGCACCTGTACAAATCACGAACACTTCCTAACCATTCTACAAGGGTTGACTGAAAAGTAATGCCTCCACCTTCATAACTCTTCAACAGTTGGCAGCATTGGTATGCGGCAGGTACTGGCTTGTTCCTTAGCCTCTTCTCTACAGCTCCTGTTGGCGGGAAGCCTTAGCATTGAATGGTTGTGTTGTTACAGTGTAAAGTATGGAACCCTGTGCAGATGGTTGGTCAATGCGATTTAAGCAACATGCAGTCATTGAATTCTTGACAGGAGAAGGTGTCACCCCAAAGGACATCCATCACAGAACGAAAGCAGTTTATGATGATTGTGTTGATGTGAGTACTGTGCGTCAGTGGGTGAATAAGTTTAAAGATGTTGAGGCGGAAACATCTGATCTGCGTGACAAACAAACAGTTGGAAGTCCTGTAACAGCAACCAATGAGTTTCACATGCAAAATGTTGACAGATCGATTCAGAAGAATCGTCGTATCACTCAGAAAGAAACTGCAAGCACAATCGGCATTTCACAAGAATGTGTGGGTCACACTATTGCTTTGCTTGGCTATTGGAAGACCTGTGAAATGAAAGCACACAGACTTGAAATCTGCCAGGAAATCCTCTCACGTTACGAGAATGAAGGTAACTGTGACAGGAGACGAAACGTGGGTACAGGTACACCATTACAACCCGGAGATGAAACATCAGTGTATGGAATATCAACACAAAGACTAGCCCCAGAAAAAGAAATTCAAGATGCAGACCTCAGCTGGAAAAATCATGGCCACAGTGTTCTGTGACACATGGTGTTATCCATGTTGATTTCCTTGCTCGTGGAACAACAATAAATTCAGTGTGTCACATTACAATGCTGCGAACTCTGAAACAATGGCTAACAAGGGTCTGAAACGAAAAGGAAAATGTTTTCCTACAACATGACAATGTCAAACCACACACTTCAGATGCCACCACAGCAGAACTTCAGAGACTGAATCTCACCACCGTACAGCATCCTCCATACAGTCCAGATTTAGCACCGTATGACTTGCATCTGTTCCCCATAATGAAAGACGATCTGCGTGGACATCATTATGCTTCTGATGAAGACGTTGAGAGAACTGTGAGACTGTGGTTGCAGAAATAGTGTGTTGACTTCTTCCTTGATGGCTTCAGAAAATTTGTTCATTGTTGGCAGAAATGTATCCAGTTGGCTGGTGATTATGTGGCAAAGTGAATATTGGTAATGAAAGATCACATTCTAAGAATTATTTCTGCATTTGATATATTAAAATATTCCCATTCAAACCCAATTAACAAAGGTGGAGGCATTATATTTCATTCAACCCTCTGAGGATTACTAACGTAAGTACTGACCATAAAAGCGCAGACAGAAACCTAGATATGCGAACTGCTACCCTTCTGATGTGCCACTAATGGAGGCTGATGCCGTATGAGCTGTGCAGCTAGCTGTTCAGAAGAAATGACAGTCGTGCACAGATTGCCTGATGCAGATGTGTAACAGGCAACAGTTGGGGCCTGGCTTATTGGCTTACTAGGCTGAAACGAATGGTCCCTGACACTTTAAAACAAATCAAAGATGACTAGTGCTCTACAGACTGCCTGAATTTACACTTACAGTTACAAAATGCAAGAGTAAACCTCTTATATACAAAACTACACACAAAATTTCAGAAATCTGGTACTAATAAAACATACAAAAGCTAAATATGGACCTTGTAGCTATACAGGTATGTACTGTGCAACAATTGGAGCCTAATTGATTACCGAATAACAGACAACATTTGGGACTGAATTCAAGACTTCTTTGCAGAGAGAACTCTACAAATGGAACAAAACTGGCATATGTAACGGTAATTTCAGGAGTACCCCAAAAAAGTGTAACAGGACTGTTATTTTTTGCAATAATTATATAAGTAGTAGTCAAATGAAAATAAGACAGATGGAGAAAAAAGTAAGTAAACTGTTTATTATTTCAAATATAATCACCATAACCATTAATCCAGTTATCCCACTGTGACACAAGATGGTCATTGTCTTGATGGAAAAATGTTTGCACTTGCACGATTGTATCCACACATGCACCTCTTCATTTGAAGCAAATTGATGGCCATGAATGTCTTTCTTTAGGGCGTATTTGCATGGAGAGAGATTGGGACTGTATGCAGGATATGAGAGGGGTTGCCAGCAAAACTTCTGAGGTGTACTTGAAACATCCTTGGCAAAATGTGAGCAGGTCATATTGCATCAGTATGTAACTCATCTTCAAATGTGGTGAACACTGTAGTATCGACGGACACGAACTGTATATCTACAATGACTCCTCCCCTAACAAACTGTTTATTGACTTGCATGCATTTAATAAACCAGTAAAAGTGTAAGTGGACAAAGGAGCTGCAGTGACTTTAGTAAACGCACAAACGTACGTGAACTTGTGCTCCTCTTCACTCACACAGGTTTTACGGAAGTTGGTAGCTACAATAAACAGCAGATTCCGATCTAGGTCAGTTTTCCAAGCCTGTCTCTTAAAAATCTGTTGCTCACTCTCTCACCTTCCTTGCTGGAGATCATTCTCACAGTGCAGACCTGTTCAGGTTAGATGTGTTTTAAGTCTTGATTTCTCCACTGCCGATGACAAAAATTTTGTCAGACCAAGTTCCAGATCAGAAACTGGAATTCCTCTGCACTGAGTTTTTGTCTCTGTTTCCCCCTGTGCTTGGTTGTGCTTTTCAGGGCGACATTACCAATTAAAGTCTGCCCCTCTCTTTTTCGGGTACGACAGGTGCCTGTCATGTTGTGTGACTCTGTCAAGGCCAAACTAGACCATTTGACATTGCTTGGTGTCATATGGCCTATTTCCTCCAATGAATGGGCTACGCCATTAGTCATCATTAAGAAATTGACAGGTAAGCTTTGTATCTGTGCAGACTCCAGTGTCACAATTCATGCACATTCCATGATAGATACATACTCTTTGCCCTGTCCTGACAAGTTGCTTGCAAAATTAACAGGGGGCCACTACTTTTCAAAGTAGGGGCCTTCTTCTTGTCAATACACCTTTCAGACTATACCAATATCAATGCTTCCCTTCTGGTATTGCTAGCATGCCTCAATTTTTTCAGCGTTTCTTAGCACAGATGACAGCCTCTGTGGCTGGCTGCATCAATTACCCTCGATGATACTGTGGTTTCGGGTTCTTCCACCAAAGACTATCTTAGAAATCTCCAATTGTTGTTTTCTGTTTTGCAGTCTGTGGGTGTCAAACGCAATCTTGGCAAATCTAGATTTTCGCCACTTACACTTACTGTGTTCAGCACAGATGGCCCAGCAAGTCTCATTGCCCCTAGCTGATGCAGCAGCACCCACTGGAGTGTCTACATGTCAATTTTGCTGGGCCATTCTTAAATCAGGATTGGCTCACTGTAGTGGATGCCTATTCCAAGTTTCTGTATGCGGCATATGCGACCATGTCCATGGCGCCCACTATTTTGGGCCTGTTTAAGAGCTTTGCAGTTGAGGGATTTCCATGTACCATAGTTACCAATAATGGCTCCTAGTTTGTTTCTCAGGAATTTGCATCGTTTTGTCTGGCTAGTGGTGTTCACCATCTCACAGCTCCCCCAATTTCATCCTCAATCTAAAGGTGAGTCTGAATGCAAGATTTAAAACTTAGATGTCCACATATGTTTCTGGCACATCCCCTGAAGCTGCTCTAGACCATTTTTTTGGGTTCATACCATTTCAGTTCAGTGGGGGGACAAGAGCCAGGTGGAGCTGCTTTGTGGATGCCGAGCACAGACCATCCTTCACCTGATGCATCTGATGGCATGTACGCTGCCATCACCAGCTCTGCGAAGGTTCTGGCCGGGTGGGCCTGTCTGGTTTGTGGTTTCGGCTGCCGGTGTAACTGGGTTCCTACCATCACCGAGCATCACCGGGGCCAGTGTCTGTGTGTCATCCGCACTCATGACAGGCAGATGTACTTTGACCAGCTGCGACCGTGCATTGCAGGGTCTGTTCTGGATGGTCTACCGCCTCCCCACCACTGCCACTAGCGATGCCTGTTCATCTGTCGCAAACGGTCAGCTTTGCACCGTGGATCGCTGCCTGCCAGACTGGTGCCTCCGCCCCGCCGCCCCCTCCCCCTTCTTGACTGCTGTTACTGGTGCAGCCCCACCGCACCTAACACCGCAGCCACCGTCGCTCTGTTTCTGGGTTCCATGAGGCCATCATCTCCAATGTCACAGCTGATGCCCCCGGTGCCAACTGCTGAGCTTTATGAGGACTTCAGTATGGAGATGCTATCTCTGTTCTGCCCTATGGCCTCTCACAAGAGAGGGGATGGCCTGGCAACCTGCCACCCCCATTACTTCTGTCCCTACTTGTCAGTGACTGCCCACAATATGCTGCAGCCACCATTGTTATCGGCGATGAAATGGTCGTCAGTGCTATCATTGGTGTTTTCTGTGACTCAATCTCAGTGTCTTTTTTTTAAAAACAATATCTGTGCTTTTTTTCTGTACCAATGCTTTTCTTTATGCCTAGCATTTTCATGTTTGTATGTGGTTTTCCCACCCCCTATAAGAGAGGAGTGCTGTACCTTCACTCATGATGCGTGTGATTTCAGAGGTTGCGTGTCCATACAGTGCACAGGCCTGCTTATAGAGGCCACATGACCT
Source organism: Schistocerca gregaria (assembly GCF_023897955.1). NCBI lineage: Eukaryota > Metazoa > Arthropoda > Insecta > Orthoptera > Acrididae > Schistocerca > Schistocerca gregaria. Next base: position 832,431,154 of record NC_064931.1, read on the forward strand.
GGGTCGCCCCCTGGCATGCTCTGGTGGGCCGCCAAAGACACAGTATTATTTAAACAAGCACAAATGTGGGCTCAGCCTATTCTGTAGCCTGTATTACTGTTGTCTATACTTCGTTCATCATAAGAATAAATCTGATGCAAAAAAACACAAACACAATGGTTGATCAGCAACTGTAGCTCTTGTACATTGGTGCTATTTCACTCTTGGAAGTAGGTCTGGCTTATGAATTCGATATCTTATTACTAGGTCTGTAAACGAAGCTTTAAGACATTCTGATGTATTAAGAGCCAACATTTTTTGTAATCATAGTTTAGCTGCATAATTCTTATTTAAAAATCATGTACAGTTACAGTCTTCGTATACACTACTTGTGCTTTGATTAGGATGACACTGCTTCCTGCTTTGTAATGAAACGCATATGCGGAATGGAGAGAAACAAGTTTTTGTTTGTGTTTTTCATAATATTACAGAGAAAAATCAGCTTTGATGTTTTACGAGAAACATCATGTAACAAAAATAAGGGAGAGTATTATAATTATATGTGTTGCGAAATCGATAGCATCGTAGATTGGTAATCGTGTGCTTGCGGGCAACAGTTCACAGCTCGTTTTGGCCTACAATTATTTTTTGTTTTGTTTGATTTGAACATTTAAATATGAAATTCATCAAATATATGGAAATTAACTCACACTTAACCACCATTTTTCAAGAACACTGTATGTCTTCTAGTTATAATTACATGTCGCACACAAAATTCTGGTTTTCATTGCACATACACTTTCTTAGTATTGATGTTTTATACATGACTGTTACAGGTTTGTTGAAATTAAGAAAACATTACACAATTAAATTTCTTGGAGAAAAATCAAATACTCTTTGTCTGAATATGCCCATCACTTTGTAGGACAGATGTGGTCTCACACGAGCCACAGTGTTAAGCATCATAGAAACATGGAAAACAAACAATTTTCATGATTTTGAGTACACTGTGCAAATGGTTAATTTTTACAGTTGTTACCTTAGCACCGCAATCTGAACCCAATGGAAACGATCTGAAGCCAAGTTAAGGGATTTGTTGTGAGAAATAACTAGACTTTTAAGTTGACAAATGTACTGGAACTAGTGCACGAACCTTCCTGTCATGTCATTGCCGAACGATGGGGAAATGCAGAGCAGCATGTCATAAAAGACAAGTAGGAAATGTGGAATTTTTGGTGGCTCGGGATTCTGCTGCTGAGCGTCTCTTTTATCAATGTAGCAGTACTGAAATGTATTCCTTGGAGTCTGATATGGAAGGAGTTCAGAGATTACCAGATGACTGTCCGTCATATCTTCAGTGGCTTCAATTTTAACTGCATGGTGAAACCCCAGCAGTGCGCTTTTATGCCGCATATAGTTCAGCAGAAAAATTACCCTTGTGAAAGTCAGGAATTTTCATCACTCTTGTTTTTAATTACTATACTATGTTAGCTAAGATCGAGAGTATGTTATGTTTTCCATCCTGTCACCTAAGAAGCATATCGCCTGAGTTTTACCATATAGCACTTCCTTCTGTTTAAAAATTAAATGACATTCAAAGCTATATTGTTCTCAGCTCGTCTCTTTTTATGTCTTCACTGCACTTATTCCCATTACTGCAGGTCAGTTGGATCGCTTGCCTGACTGGCCAGTGCTGACCAAGTCAAATGCGCTGGCCTCACATTATCGCCAAGTCGATGTATGCATAACACACAGCATAAAACATATTCTTATTACCATACTCCACTGTACTCAAGACTGCTTGGCTTCCACTCCATGTGAAACAAAATCCAATGATGTTCCAGCAAATGTGAAAGGATACATAGTGTAATGTTTACACGAGATTTATTCTTGTGATGAACGGAGTCAATGAATTTAGTGCTATGCACAACCAGTACTTCATTGTGTCTTACGTTTTCCTCGTACTATAAATGGTGTTTGTTCTTGCTATAGAAAATATTCTTTGATAGCTAGCTACACATTTTCAAAATTCACCCCATGATTCTCAAATTGGTATTTGACATTCTCTGTGAGATTCCAATTTAGTTCAGCTGCAAACAACTCTGAAAGACAAGATCAGGTATTTGACAAATGTTTCTTACAAGAGTAATTTTAGAAATAAGCACGAAGAAGCTGCCAATAATACATAATAGAAAGTGCAGTATTAGTTATTCAATAAATAATATATTTTCTCGTGTCAAGCAGAGTTCACAATTTCACTGTCTCGCTAGAATCCAGATAGTGAACACACAGGAGGCCACATATTGTGGCACCTGAAGAATACAAGTAGGTCAGTAGCTGAAAAATTCTGAGCAAAAATGATATCACCAATCCTGACAGAAATCCAAAAACATACCATTAAACAGAAACTATATTCAGTAATTCACATTTACGTCTGAACCAAGAATTAGCAGTTCGATGAGAAAAATGTGCATACAAATAATGAGACCTCTTAAATGAAATATTTTACCTGTTACTGGAGAAGGAAATCTCAATACTGGTACCAGGGTTGCTTACGGACCCAGCGAAGCCTAATACCAGCATCTGTTCGTATCTTTATGGAAGCTGATTCAGCAGCACGTACAGTTTCCTTCACAGATTGCATAAGGTTTTGGGCATTTCCGACAAGCATATCTGTCGCTTCCTGATCCTCTTCAGTTCCTATGAAATGTGAATCAGTTTGTAAGTCCAACTTAATGTCATACATCTGGACTACTTTACGAATGTTTATCAGTCAAAATGCAGAAACAATTGGATGTAATTAATTTTCCATTGCCTAACTTGTGTGTAACTGCTAAGAATGGAAGTACTAAATAAAATTGTTTGAAAATATGGTACAAAAATTATGTAAAACTACCGTGATGCAAATACATTAAATATAATGGCATAATTACACAGGGAAAACACTGTTCAACATACAGGTGTATGCTGAAATGAAAGAATCAAAGTAGATGTAAGAAGAAAGCATTAAAATAAGTAAGACATTTCAAATCTGACAAGCTATTTCACAAACCTATGCCCCAAAATTGTCTTTCGTAATTATAGGACATTAAATGGATTTTGGCAAAAACAAACTACAGGTAACAGGCTTCTGGTGAGGAATCTCTCAAATAATTTCCTGTGTACATTTGTTTCTCATACATATTACAGACAAAAGTAAAAGTGCAAAATAAAAACCCCATTGTAATGCAAATCATGCAAGAAATACAACTTGAAAAGAAAATGCTAATAATGTCTGTAATGATCCCTGACATGCATTAAATTTCTATTACTTCCACAAATACACATTATAACAACACAGAAGTAAACACTTTCTTAACTGGAATATTAGGGCACTCGCTTTACAGATATTTATTGTAGAGATCAAACATGTCTCCCTCCCATCAAAAATAGTAGATTACACCACAAGTAACTACTATATCTGCAGTCCATACATTTTCATTTCTCCAACATGCAAAAATGCCAGCAAATAACCAAAAGATATGCATTAAAATTACTAAAAATGCTCAAAACTCATGCTTTGAAATAAAAATAGGGTTACCCCCTCGAATCTCTCCCATGTCCATCCGTGGAATAGTTTCTGTTAGGGCAAAAGCAAACAGCATTATTAAGCAAATATACATACTTAGCCTCACTGAAAATTGAAAAAAAAAAGCAAAATTAATTAAAAAAAAGAGACAAACTGGTGAGATATAGTTAGCACTACTGGGCAATATGGATTTGTAAGATTAATTGTGAAAAGTTAATGAACACTGAATGGACGATGTGATTAAATCATTACACCTCAGCCTATGTCACTGTCTATGAACTGACAATGAGTAGTGGTGAAGCAAGTAAGCAAAGGCACAGGAACAATTGTGAAGCCTTTCTGCTATCCAAGGTTGTAGTCATTACACAATCGCCACACAGAAATGTAACATACAACAGAATTTTGTCACAACTAGCTTTTAAATACTGTGAAGCTGTGTATGTTATGGGTCATGTATGTATTAGAAAATATGAAGTGTTCTGTTTCTTCTGATTTGACATTCAGTTTCTTTAGTAGCAGAAAGTTTATGTATTACTGATTACAAATACATAGAAAACAAAGTGGCATATACTCTCCAAGGCTGTACATGTGAAACAAGACTTGTAATACTGTAGCTGTTATACCAAAGGTTCACCACATATACACATTCTGTGTCACTAAATTTACTTGTTGCAAGTATTGGAACTGTTTGCTAGGTATTATCTTTAGAATGCCAGATAATGACAGTTCATAATTTTATATATATTTTCAGAGACTTCTGGACATCAGAAATATTAATAATTGTATTATTATTTATAGGAAATGTTAGTTTTATACTACATAAAAAGACTTTTGATAGATATTTATGTATTCTGTATATTTTGTACATACTGAGTAATGTACCCTATTTTGTGTCATAATTTTGTTTGCTATTTTTCAATCTGCTAAATACTTTTTTTAAAATAATTATGTTTCTGCTCGCTGATTTGTTAAAAGACAGTGACTTCTATCTGCACATCCTCATTTGTTTGGGGTTAATGGACTATACAATCAACAAATAACAATAGTTGAGACTAGTGAAATAAAAATTCTTCAGATTACAAACAAATGAAACAGCAAAATGATAAGCTAGTGGCAAAACAGAACATTGACAGAAATATGCAAATTGCTGGTAACAGGAACAGAAGGGCAAGATAGATAGATGTTTGCACTAGATAACCAATCCCTTTCATTTACAGCTATTTAACATCACATTTAGGTTGTCTAAATTTACCGTACCCCAAGGCTGAAACAGCTCTACATGACATCACCCACTGGGTCATATGTTTCTACTAATATCACCTGTATCATCTCATACAGCACCAATATCTACGGTTGTGAAAACTTATACCATGATACATACTCTTGCCATCCCCAAATGACTATTGACCCATCAAGGCAGAGTTAATATTAACTTTTCAGATACTTACTCCACAAATTTTTATACACACTTCTCATCTCACCAACTTAGTCTAGTCTGTGCCCATACTCTCAAAAGTGCAAATCCTGTATCAGTCTCTTCTACTTCTTTTGGGATCTCTTCTTACCTTCACACATATTCCATCTACCCAGTTCTAACTCATTCATCCTTCTTTTCTCTTACCTTCATATCTTGCTGTGCCTGACCGTTATTTTAAACTGCTGCTGGTTGTATTGCCACTTACACACATTTGTTCTGATCTTCCATCAAGTCTTTGTTTATTATTAACTCCTCTATCTTACTTCATGCCCTTCAGTTTCCCCAGCCACGAAACACACTACATGTCTCTACTAACGAACTACGAACTATGCTGTTTCTACTGATTCTGTCGATTTCCTATTTCACGTAATATTTTGCTGCCTCCTCATCCTTGTTCTCCTGTTTTAATTACCCATAACAGGTCTGTCTTTTTTGTAAAATTTTATTCCATTACTAGTCCTGTTTATTTTCTATCACATGTGAGTATGTGTGATAGGACTTGGTTACAACATGATATTCAAACATCATATTCAAAGTGAGCTGATAGATATCCTCAATAGGGGTATCCATTACCGAATTTTGTTTCTTTGAGGATACAAGGAGAGGCTAAATGTTCCAAATAAATAATCATTTTAGTAGGATAATATTGCAGGGAATAGGTGTTTGAGGGCAGTGAAGGAATGTTTGAATTTATGGAAAGAAAATTTTAATAATTGTAATATACTATTCTGCCAGTTATAACTTCAGAAACTTTTTGGGAAAACTTGAATCTGATTTAGAGAAAAATATAAGTTAATGTAATTCAGAGGTTTCAATGCACTTTGTGGGCTATTTGGCTGAGAGGAAAGTAGCAGAACTCCATCTTTTCTCATTCAGTTTTCTGCCCAATGAGAAATTTTTCAGCAAGAATACAGGGAAGAAGGAGAACAGGAATGGAAAATATTTTCAATGGTGTATCATCCGTGGATCTTTCACAAAGAAATAGGTTACTAATGGGTTATATCATCATCATCATCATCATCATCATCAGGAATCAGGAAATGATATCATAGTAGGAGGTTTTAAAACAGAGGTGCACAATACAATGTTACTGTAGAAAATTATAACAAATCCATCTAAAGATAAACATTCGTAAAACTTGTGGAAGACCATTAATGCAAAGGAGTGCACCGTGCCCATACCAAAATCAATTGAATATTTTTTCCAAGACATATTTATTAATTACTATGTAACTATGCACATGAAAAATTCACCAGTCAGCAGTCTGACTGCTGTCCTCTGTCAAGACATGAAATTGAAGTCAGGACATGAAAATCTCCCTCGCCCCACAGCCTGCCTGTGCTGCAAGTCGATCAGTGTGCATTTGGCTCTGTTCATGCTAACTGCCTAGTGTTTTGGGCTTGGTGACATTTTAAATAATTGTTATACAAACACAGTTATCATTTTACTTTTGAAACTATTGTGTGTGTGTGTGTGTGTGTGTGTGTGTGTGTGTGTGTGTGTGTGTGTGTGTGTGTGTCTTACCATGGAGATAACAGCAAGTTCAAGTAAAGATGAAACTAATTTTAAGTAGGTTCATTACTAAATTTTTCATGTGAAAATACTTCACTGACAAAAAGCAAGGACATTTATTTAATTTCGGAAAAGTTGTCTAAAGAAGAAATAGTAATTTTAGTTTGGCATTCTAATAAGCAGTACAGTGAAACAGATGATATTTGTTCCCATCATTTGTGTTATTTTTTAAAGTATTTTGAAAAAAAAAACCAACTAAAAGTCTTATTGCAATAGATTTAAGAATCATTCCGTACCTTTAACAAAGAAGAAAGATTTGAGGATAATTACTCTGGAAGAAACAAAATATGTTAAGGAAAATAAGAACATTATTTTAGTGCCAGGAAAGCTGTTGTGCTCTTGAATGAGGCAATGAAGCAAATGCGAGTGAAATAACCAATGCAAAAAGAGTAGTAGAAGGAGAAAAGTTGAATGAAACTCTTTTAGGGTTGCCTGTGACACCACTTAAACTTCAGTCATTATCTACCCAATCGAAGAAACAATATGCTAAAAAAAGTTTATTAGGAGATATTTATTACATTTTATACACAAAACACAACTGCAAAAGCAATGGGCAGTGCGGACCATTAAAGGCATAGGAGTACCGTATACCATACAGAATAAAATGGCAACTACAGCACTGCCTGTGGCACTATCAAGAGCAATAAGCAGTATCTTGTTATAGACAATATTCTAAGACCAAAGGAAATTTTATTAGAGGGACTAACTGCACGATGTATGTCAATAAAACATAACTTGCAGAACAAAATCAAATTAATATGAAATAAAAGTTTATCTCAAGGTAGCAAAGGAAAGCTACTGAAATCAGTAAGCAAGGATGGCTGTGAATTATAAGAACATGCGCACTGTCAATGATCATTCATTGTTAACTGCATGTAAAAATGAATTAGAATGTCTATTAAACAAACAGGTACATAGAGGAAATATTTATGTCCCAGATGCCACCCCAAAGATGATAGAATAGATCTTTTCCAGACAGACTTAAATCTTCATTAGAAATTGGAAGTAGATGAAGTTAACAATTAGAAAATAATATCATTATTACAAGAGTTTTCAAAACTTTTTGAAAAGCAACGTATAGCATATAATAGCTGCTACTTATTTTAGCATATAATAGCTGCTACTTATTTTAGCCCCCCTATGAACCATGGACCTTGCCGTTGGTGGGGAGGCTTGCGTGCCTCAGCGATACAGATGGCCGTACCGTAGGTGCAACCACAACGGAGGGGTATCTGTTGAGAGGCCAGACAAACGTGTGGTTCCTGAAGAGGGGCAGCAGCCTTTTCAGTAGTTGCAGGGGCAACAGTCTGGATGATTGACTGATCTGGCCTTGCAACGTTAACCAAAACGGCCTTGCTGTGCTGGTACTGCGAACGGCTGAAAGCAAGGGGAAACTACAGCTGTAATTTTTCCCGGGGACATGCAGCTTTACTGTATGATTAAATGATGATGGCATCCTCTTGGGTAAAATATTCCGGAGGTAAAATAGTCCCCCATTCGGATCTCCGGGCGGGGACTACTCAGGAGGATGTCGTTATCAGGAGAAAGAAAACTGGCGTTCTACGGATCGGAGCGTGGAATGTCAGATCCCTTAATCGGGCAGGTAGGTTAGAAAATTTAAAAAGGGAAATGGATAGGTTAAAGTTAGATATAGTGGGAATTAGTGAAGTTCGGTGGCAGGAGGAACAAGACTTCTGGTCAGGTGACTACAGGGTTATAAACACAAAATCAAATAGGGGTAATGCAGGAGTAGGTTTAATAATGAATAGGAAAATAGGAATGCGGGTAAGCTACTACAAACAGCATAGTGAACGCATTATTGTGGCCAAGATAGATACGAAGCCCACACCTACTACAGTAGTACAAGTTTATATGCCTACTAGCTCTGCAGATGATGAAGAAATTGAAGAAATGTACGATGAAATAAAAGAAATTATTCAGATAGTGAAGGGAGATGAAAATTTAATAGTCACGGGTGACTGGAATTCGTCAGTAGGAAAAGGGAGAGAAGGAAAAATTGTAGGTGAATATGGATTGGGGCTAAGAAATGAAAGAGGAAGCCGCCTGGTAGAATTTTGCGCAGAGCATAACTTAATCATAGCTAACACTTGGTTTAAGAATCATGAAAGAAGGTTGTATACGTGGAAGAACCCTGGAGATACTAAAAGGTATCAGATAGATTATATAATGGTAAGACAGAGATTTAGGAACCAGGTTTTAAGTTGTAAGACATTTCCAGGGGCAGATGTGGACTCTGACCACAATCTATTGGTTATGACCTGTAGATTAAAACTGAAGAAACTGCAAAAATGTGGGAAATTAAGGAGATGGGACCTGGATAAACTGAAAGAACCAGAGGTTGTACAGAGTTTCAGAGAGAGCATAAGGGAACAATTGACAGGAATAGGGGAAAGAAATACAGTAGAAGAAGAATGGGTAGCTCTGAGGGATGTAGTAGTGAAGGCAGCAGAGGATAAAGTAGGTACAAAGACGAGGGCTGCTAGAAATCCTTGGGTAACAGAAGAAATATTGAATTTAATTGATGAAAGGAGAAAATATAAAAATGCAGTAAATGAAGCAGGCAAAAAGGAATACAAACGTCTCAAAAATGAGATCGACAGGAAGTGCAAAATGGCTAAACAGGGATGCCTAGAGGACAAATGTAAGGATGTAGAAGCTTATCTCACTAGGGGTAGGATAGATACGGCCTACAGGAAAATTAAAGAGACCTTTGGAGAGAAGAGAACCACGTGTATGAATATCAAGAGCTCAGATGGCAGCCCAGTTCTAAGCAAAGAAGGGAAGGCAGAAAGGTGGAAGGAGTATATAGAAGGTTTATACAAGGGCGATGTACTTGAGGACAATATTATGGAAATAGAAGAGGATGTAGATGAAGACGAAATGGGAGATACGATACTGCGTGAAGAGTTCGACAGAGCACTGAAAGACCTGAGTCGAAACAAGGCTCCCGGAGTAGACAACATTCCATTAGAACTACTGACGGCCTTGGGAGAGCCAGTCATGACAAAACTCTACCATCTGGTGAGCAAGATGTATGAGACAGGCGAAATACCCTCAGACTTCAAGAAGAATATAATAATTCCAATCCCAAAGAAAGCAGGTGCTGACAGATGTGAAAATTACCGAACTATCAGTTTAATAAGCCACGGCTGCAAAATACTAACGCGAATTCTTTACAGACGAATGGAAAAACTGGTAGATGCAGACCTCGGGGAGGATCAGTTTGGATTCCGTCGAAATGTTGGAACACGTGAGGCAATACTGACCTTACGACTTATCTTAGAAGAAAGATTAAGAAAAGGCAAACCTACGTTTCTAGCATTTGTAGACTTAGAGAAAGCTTTTGACAATGTTGACTGGAATACTCTTTTTCAAATTCTAAAGGTGGCAGGGGTAAAATACAGGGAGCGAAAGGCTATTTATAATTTGTACAGAAACCAGATGGCAGTAATAAGAGTCGAGGGGCATGAAAGGGAAGCAGTGGTTGGGAAAGGAGTGAGACAGGGTTGTAGCCTCTCCCCGATGTTATTCAATCTGTATATTGAGCAAGCAGTAAAGGAAACAAAAGAAAAATTTGGAGTAGGTATTAAAATTCATGGAGACGAAGTAAAAACTTTGAGGTTCGCCGATGACATTGTAATTCTGTCAGAGACGGCAAAGGACTTGGAAGAGCAGTTGAACGGAATGGACAGTGTCTTGAAAGGAGGATATAAGATGAACATTAACAAAAGCAAAACGAGGATAATGGAATGTAGTCAAATTAAATCGGGTGATGCTGAGGGAATTAGATTAGGAAATGAGACACTTAAAGTAGTAAAGGAGTTTTGCTATTTAGGAAGTAAAATAACTGATGATGGTCGAAGTAGAGAGGATATAAAATGTAGACTGGCAATGGCAAGGAAAGCGTTTCTGAAGAAGAGAAATTTGTTAACATCGAATATAGATTTATGTATTAGGAAGTCATTTCTGAAAGTATTTGTTTGGAGTGTAGCCATGTATGGAAGTGAAACATGGATGATAACTAGTTTGGACAAGAAGAGAATAGAAGCTTTCGAAATGTGGTGCTACAGAAGAATACTGAAGATAAGGTGGATAGATCACGTAACTAATGAGGAGGTATTGAATAGGATTGGGGAGAAGAGAAGTTTGTGGCACAACTTGACTAGAAGAAGGGATCGGTTGGTAGGACATGTTTTGAGGCATCAAGGGATCACAAATTTAGCATTGGAGGGCAGCGTGGAGGGTAAAAATCATAGAGGGAGACCGAGAGATGAGTACACTAAACAGATTCAGAAGGATGTAGGTTGCAGTAGGTACTGGGAGATGAAGCAGCTTGCACAGGATAGAGTAGCATGGAGAGCTGCATCAAACCAGTCTCAGGACTGAAGACAACAATAACAACTTATTTTAGTTATCATAATTGACTGTCACCCAGTTTGATTATAGGAAAGACTCATCCACTGATAATGCAGTTTAGTCCTGTTTGAAGTTCTGTTAAAAATTTGACCAATTGTCCATTGGGTATCGTATGTGATTTTCCAACAGCTTACAAGCATTTTTAGACTATGCTCATGTATCAAATAATTTAGAGTCTTATGGAAAAAGGGGGAAAGCATATAGTTCTTTTTTTCACTCAGATTTTTGTAACAAGGAGGACAAAGTTAAGTTAATGAGTCAAGTAACAGAAAACGCAACCACATCTACTAAGAGCACTAATGTGTTCGAGTGTTTCCCTGGGTTCCAGTTTAGGATTACTTCACATTGAAGACTTACTACCAAGTGTACTAGATAACTGCAAAAATCTTATTTATTACACGCATTAATGTCATAGAGTTAGGTTGGGAATTGCATAATAAAGTAAAGGTAAACAATGGAAAGTCAAGGCTGAACTATAAACAATTGTTGGAAGGATAGATTACTACTCACTGTAAAGATGACACGTTAAGTTGCAGAGAGGCACAATGAAAAAACTGTTAGACATTAAGGTTCCAACCAAAGCCTTCATCAGAAATGGAAAACATCATCTATTCACACAAGCAAGCACACCTTGCACACACATTACCACTAACTATGGCTGCTTAAGCCAGACAAACTGTAATGCATCACATGGTAGCAAAAATCTGTAATAGCATGTGGATGGGGGAGGGATAGCAGGGTACGGGTGGGGGAAGATGAAACAGTGCTGCCTGGCGGAGCATGCAAGGATTAGAGGCAGCAGATAAGACTACCTGATATTGCATTAGCAGACTGTGGGAGAGTTACGTAAGGGGGAAGAAAAGGGAGCAGAAAGGTGAGGAGCAGAGGAGTGGAAAAAGGTCAGTGGGTGCACTGTAGGAGAGCAGTGCACAATGAGAGTGATGAGACTTGAATTGGGAGAAGGTGATGGGCAGAGGGGACAGAAACTGTTGAGTGGAGGGTGCGGGGACAATAGGTTACCATACATTGAGGTCAAGATGAATAATGTGTTCTACGAATAGGTACCATCTGTGCAGTTTGGAAAAGCTGGTGGTGGAGGGGTGGATCCAGATGGCCTGGGTTGTCAGGGTGGTTCATTTTGCTCTTGGCCACAGTTTGGCAGTGGGGTCATTCCACGCCAAATCATCCAGCCAAAAGTAGATATAAGACCCAATGTTTCTGGATTTGTTCCAAAATTTATGTGTGAAATGTATGCATAAAGATAAGAAAATATTCCAAGTTTCATCCAATTCAAACAAGTCACCGTTTAAAGTTTTAGGCTAAGTGCATTTCTCACGGTGACTGAGACGTAACTAACTGGCGGGGTTCTGAGTTGGAACAATTTTATCTTATTTTAAAGTCAAAACAAGTTTTATCTGTTCAAGGCATACAGAAAGGCTGTTTTAAAATTCAAAATGGTTATAGTGGAGGTTATATAGAAGTAAAAAGTTTTAAAACTATAATTTGGAAGATGAGCTACTTAAAATACTAATTTATTAGTACATTTTTTGTTATGTATTTTTAAATTGGGACAAAGATTTACTATTGTGTGTGTGTGTGTGTGTGTGTGTGTGTGTGTGTGTGTGTGTGTGTTTTTTCCTACCATGGAGATAACAGCAAGTTCAAGTAAAAGTGAATCTAATTTTAAGTGTACAGTAGGTTCATTATTAAATTTTTCCATGTAAAAATACTTCACTGATAAAAAGCAAAGACATTTATTTAATTTTGGAAAAGTTGTCTACAGAAGAAATAGAAATTTTAGTCTGGCATACTAATAAGCAGTACAGTGACAGTTGATATTTGTTCCCAACATTTGTGTTATTTTTTAAAGTATTTTGAAGAAGGAAAAAAAATCCTGTTGTGATAGATTTAAGAAACATTCTGTACCTTTAACAACTAAGAAAGATTTGAGGATAATTACTCTGGAAAAGCAAAATATGTTAAGGAAAATAAGAACATTATTTTAGTGCCAGGAAAGCAGTTGTGCAGTACATGTACAAAACTGTTGAATGGGGCAACACCTAGTTTAGATTATGGAGATATTGCTCTACTTGAAAGTCATGAAGCAAATGAGAGTAAATCAACCAATGCAGAAAGAGTAATAGAAAGAGAAAAGTTGAATGAAACACTTTTAGGATTGGATGTGACACCACTTAAACTTCAGACATTATGTACCCAAATTGAAGGGGAAATATGCTAAAAAGAAGATTAAAAAGGCAAAAGACCAGGTTTTGAATAAGCTGTAATTTGTTTTGAAGGTACAAGAATCCAACAATTCATGTGAATCTGACTATTCAACTCAAGGTAACCAATTGAAGACAAAATCTCAGGACCTTGATCATTTAGTCAATGTTATATATATATATAAAAAAACCTCAAGATAAACTTAACAAAATGGGAGAAAATACAGATATTAACAATCACTCCAAAGTCTTGGTCTTGCAGAAAAGTTGTGGAAAAAAGTAATGTATCAGAATATTTAGTGCAAAAATCCAGAACGCTTGCAAATGAGAAAGGTATTTTGGCTTTGACAGAACTCAAACATGCCAGAACCCTTCCCCCAAGAAACAATAGACACTGTCCACCTGTTTTATGAAGATGAATTTTCTTACATGTTGCCAGGTGCTAAAGACAAAGTTAGCATGAAAAAAAAAAAACCTTACAAACTGAAAAGAATTCTTTTATGCAACTTAGAAGAACTATTTATTGTGTTTAAAGAATAATAAAATTGGATTTTCTAAATTTTGCTCCTTGAGAGCAAATTAGTGTGCGCTTGCTGGTCCACCTACAACTCTCAGCGTCTGTATGTGCTTGTACCACCAAAATGTTGACCTTTTAGCAAACGTTCTGAACCAGTATGATAAAGAATCAATACACACTATGATGGACAAATTGGTTAGTGATAGACAAAACAGGGACTGTATAATAAGATGATGTGATGTGTGCCCAAAAACAAGTGAATCTAAGAGAAATACTATAAGACTATGATGAAGATGAAGACATTAAATTTTCACAGTGGGTTTCAAGTGATGGCAGAATGACTTTACAAACAATGCTACTACCTTGCAAGGAGTTTACTGATTATACTATTAAAAAAATTGAGTCTGTGATACCTCATTCTTACATCACAGAAACTCAAAATTCTTACATGAAACAGAGAAAAGAAAATTTGGCATTTAATGAGGTTTTAGTTCTTATGGATTTTGCAGAAAACTACAACTTCATTCTGCAAAATGACGTGCAATCCTTCCACTGGGCCACTTGAGATGCTCACTTCATCCAGTAGTAATTTTTTTCTAAAAATGAAGATTCCACCATAAAGAGACATCATTGTGTATCATTTCAGGATGATCTAAAGCATGATATACCATTTGTTTATTCATTACAAGTAAAAAAAAAATTACAAACCCATAGATTTCATAAAACAACACTCTCCCGACACTAACCAAACAGAGTATTTCACAGATGGTTGCAGTGCTCAGTACAAAAACACGATAAATTTATGTTTTCATTATAAAGATTTTAAATTAAGTGGAAGCTGGTCATTTCACGCTACAAATCATGGTAAAACAACATGCAAATGGATAGGGGGCACAGTCAAGAGCACTGTTATATATATAACAAAGATGATGAACTTACAAAACGAAAGCGTTGGTATGTTGATAAGAGACACAAATAAACACAAACACACACACAAAATTCAAGCTTTCACAACCCATGGTGGCTTTATCAGGAAAGAGGGAAGGAGAGGGAAAGACGAAAGGATGTGGGTTCTAAGGGAGAGGGTAAGGAGTCATTCCAATCCTGGGAGCGGAAAGACTTACCTTAGGGGGAAAAAAGGAATTGTAATGTGTGTACAATTCAAATATAAATTTTCATAAACATCTGTGACAAGTGGGTGTAGGACCCTGGATGACTTAGTATGGCTATTCATTCTGGTGGATAGCTAGTTGGTAGTCATACCAATGTAAAAAGCTGAGAAATGATTGCATCAGAGATGGTACACGACATAGCTGCTTTCAATGGTGGCCCAGACTCCAATGGTGTAGGACAAACCTGTGATAGGACAGGAGCAGGAAGTTCTGGGTGGGTGGATTGGGCAGGTCTTGCCCCTGGGTCTTCCACAGGGACACGATTCCCGTGGCAAGGTGTTGGAATTGAGAGTGGTGTATGGATGAACTAGGATGTTGTGGAGGTTGGGTGGGAAGGATGCCGTCATATCGGGGCATGATGATAGATAATCGAGGCCCGGATGATGAGATGTGGTTCAGTTGTCCCAGTCCAGGGTGGTACTGGGTGATGACGGGGACA
The DNA here is from genome assembly GCF_023897955.1 of Schistocerca gregaria. Classification (NCBI taxonomy): domain Eukaryota; kingdom Metazoa; phylum Arthropoda; class Insecta; order Orthoptera; family Acrididae; genus Schistocerca; species Schistocerca gregaria. The sequence continues at coordinate 832,446,537 of NC_064931.1, forward strand.
CTCCTTTGTAGCTGGTATTTGGGGGTGGTGGGAGGATTTGGGGGGTGTGGGGGGGGGGGGGGTGGGATATGGCACAGCAAAGCTATTTGCGGACTAGGTCTGCTGGTAGTGCCTGTCTGTGAAGGCCTTTGTGAGACCTGCAGTTTACTGGACAAGGGAGTGGTCTCACTGCAGATATGCCATCCCCGTGTGGTTAGGCTGTATGGGAGGTATTTTTTTATGTAGAAAGGGTGGGAACTATTGAAATGAAGGTACTATTAGTGGTCTTAATCCAGACAGAGTTGTCAATGGAGCCCTCAGAGAGGCAATGGTCTATGTCCAGGGAGGTGGCATGCTGGATTGAGAAGAACCAAACGAAGCGGATGGGAGAGAAGGCGTTAAGCATTGAGGCTGTAAAGGAATCAGGACAGGGTGTCCTATCCCTGAGCTCAGATCATGAAGATATCATCAATGAACCTGAACCATATCAGGGGTTTGATGTTTGGGTAAGCTAGGAATGTTTGCTCTAGATGGTCCATTAACAGGTTGTCATAGGAGGGTGCCATGCAGGTGCCCAGTTGTATGTGCAAGATGGATAAATTTACTAACTATATTCTAAAAAACAGCCATAGGTTCACCTTTATGGCACTATCCTCTCTGAGGGCTCCATCCACACCTCTCTCTAATTAAACCCACCAACCATCAACAGTACATGCACTTCGACAGTTGCAATCCCTTCCACACCAAAAATCCCTCCCATATAGCCTAGCCATCCAGGAATGGTGTATCTGCAGCAATGACAGTTTCCTTGCCCAGTATGATGAAGGCCACACAAAGGCATTCACAGACAGGCACTAACCCACAGACTGGAACAACTGAACCACATCCTTCGTCAAGGCTTTGAATGTCTACCAACATGCCCTGATGTGAGTGACATCCTATCCAAGATCCTTCCCACCCCTCCTAAAGTGTTATTCTGTCACCCAACCAACATTCACAACATCCTAATCCCATCACTATGCCACTCCCAATCCCAATCCCTTGCCACAGGGATCCCCTGTGGAAGACCCACACAGTACTTCCTACTCTAGTCCTGTCATATGTTTATTCTACTCCATCAGAGGCTGGGCTGCATGTGAAGGCAGCCCTGTCATGTACCATCTCTCCTGCAATCGTTGCTCAGGTTTTTATATTGGTAAGACTACCAACCAGTTGTCCACCAGGATGAATGGCCACTGCCAAACTGTGGTGGTGGTGGTGGTGGTGGTGGTGGTGGTTAGTGTTTAACGTCCCGTCGACAACGAGGTCATTAGAGACAGAGCGGAAGCTCAGGTTAGGGAAGGATTGGGAAGGAAATCGGCCGTGCCCTTTCAAAGGAACCATCCCGGCATTGGCCTGACACGATTTAGGGAAATCACGGAAAACCTAAATCAGGATGGCTGGAGACGGGATTGAACCGTCGTCCTCCCGAATGCGAGTCCAGTGTGCTAACCACTGCGCCACCTCGCTCGGTGCCGAACTGTGGCCATGAGCAAAGTAGGCCACCTTTTTACGTAACATGCTTGATTTCAATGGCTGCTTCAAAACCCTGGCCATCTGGATTCTATCCTCCACCTCCAGCTTTACTGAACTGTGCAAATGGAATTTATCCTAACAACACATTCTGCACTCCCAAAATTATCACAGTCTCAACCTATGGTAACCTACTGTCCCCACACCCTCCACCCAACAATCTCAGCCTCCTTTGTCTTACCACCTCCTTCCAAGTGAAGTCCCCTCACCCTCATTGTGCACTGCTCTCTGCCAATCTTTTACCCTTCTCTACTCCTTTCCTTTCCACTCCCTTTTTCCCCCTTCCCTCCCTCCCCAGTCTCCCGACACTGCATCAGGTAGCCTCTCTTGTTTGACAACTCTAAACCTGCACGCTCTGCCAGGCAGCACTGCTTCCTCTTCCCCCCTTGTACCCTGCTACCGCTGTCCCTTCCCTGCTGCACTACAGATTGTTGCTCCCCTTCCATGTGTTTCATTTCCAGTAGGGCCTGAGCATCCAGAGATAGCAGTCATGTAAGTGTGAGGCATGCTTGCCTGTATAAATGCATGTGTGTTTTCCTTTTCTGATGAAGGCTTTGGCCGGAGGCTTAATGCGTAACAGTCTTTTCATTGTGCCCATCTGCAACTCAACGTGTCCTCTTTATAGTGAGTAGCACTCCCCTTTCCGTAATTGTTGAATAACAAAGTAAATAATGTATACTTAAGTTGATTTTCTTTGCATAGGTCCATTCCATAACGGCCTACAGTTGGAAGTTTGGGGCAGTTCAGTTCGGGCACAAATTGTTTCTTGGCCAAAAGTATGTCATCTCGGCTATGCATGCTATCAGTTCACAAATTCATCTGGTGTCTCATAATGTTTGTTGTTGACAAAATACACTCGTTTGAAAGGAACCGCAGCAGCCACTTAGCATGCAAAACATGAATGTTATAGAAAAACAGCGGTTCTTTCTTTGTCCAAGGGGGCTGTGTTTAATTAAATTTCTCACTGAAGAAGTAAAATATCTCAGATTGATATCATCTAGTGACTTCTTAGGAGAAGTCTATGAGTATGATGCTCTTTGCATCCCAAAAATTACTTGCCATAACTTCTCACACTGGTGGTGCTGTCTTCACCTTCTTTGCAGCATATTCACTACCCACAAGCAACCCATTGTTTTGACTGATGTTCAGTTTCCACAGTATAATGACAAATCTAGGTCTCATGAATGGTGAAAATGTGACAAAAGTCATTCTGATTATGCTTAAATTGTTATAACCACAGCTTCAACTTTGGAAGCTGCACCTACTTGTTGTGTACCATTAGTAATGACAGCATTCACCAATCTGACGATTGTATCATTTAAAATATTAATTGCAATTCATGTCAGACACTGGCTCTACTTGTCATGTACACTTGTTTGATGATCGTCTAGAATCATGCTATGCACCTTTCTAGAATCACGTCGTGCTCCTTTTCAGTACTTTCTTCAGTAACCATACCTACCAGGCATCCTGGATGTTTCTTATGAAAGTGATAAAAAAAAAAAAAAAAAAAAAAAAAAAAAAAAAAAATATGTTTGACCACATTTTTTTAAAACAAATATTTAACTGTTGTCAATGATGGTGTATGGTTCCCATGAGCAGTAGCCAATTTCAAGAAGTGAATCACTGAATGGATCTGCACTTTTTCCATACTGGTGAAAACTACACAGTACAGTTTACTGGAATGGCTGCCAAGAATGGCAGCACATGATGGCGATACTAACTTTTGTCGGCAACTATATCTGTCTTCAAACACAGGTACTTCTTGAACTACTCTTGTAAATGATTGACACATATTTATAACTCCATTTCTGCAGGCCATAACAAGAGTATAAATATTGCACTGGTAAATTCGTATTCACGATGATACTATGGATTTGATCAATTAGCAGTATCAGTTATTAACATCAGAGGAAAACAAATGTGGAAACCTCAAATATGAACACACCTTAAACCAAAAGCTTCCTTGTTTCCATTAATACATGACATCTCAAATGTGGTCCATTTATTTATAGTTGACACAAAACTCACCCCAATGTATTACACTGGGTGTCCCAAACAGATTGCTGGGATTTTGAACAAGTGCTACTGAAAAACAGTTAAACTGGAGATCAAATAAGTAATTTTTGTTTATCGTATTGTATGGGGCCAAATGTTGACCTTGACATGGGCAAAGGAGTTGAGCAATGGTGTGCCACCACAATGTTGACAATGAAACAAGACACAGCGTGTTCTTTGATACACTGAGTTTATTTAAACTATTAATGCGGGGTGTCGCTTTTGTGAAACTTATTCAGGTCAAAATGCACCCGATGACAAAGCTATACATCGATAGTTCAACCAGTTTCGAGATACAGGGAGTGCGCTGAATGGATATTCATCATGCTGGCCGAGAATAACTGAAGACAAAGTTGAAGAAATCTGGCAATCTTGTATCAGAAGCCCGAAAACAACTCTTGCTTGATGAAGTACTCAGTTAAAGATACCTAAACAATACTCTTCAATGTCATGCATAAAAGGTTATGATTGCATGCCCGCAAAATTCAGATTAGACAAGAGAAAACCGACCGACTAGCCTAAGCATACAAACTTTACTATTTTACCACTAATGAAATTGATGGTATCCAAATTTTCTTAAAAAAAGTGCTGTTTTCACATAACGTGCACAAACACGTCCATGATTCGCTAAAAGTGAACGTGTGGTGTGGGTTACTTTATGACGAAGTTACACAGATGTCCTGATCTTACTACTTTGGACCCACTTTTCTTGGACTACGTAAAGAACAACGTCGATGCAAAAAATTTTGAAAATGCAGGAGCAAATTTTGACAGCCATCATGACTAATGCCAGAGATGCTACAACACACATGTTGTGAAATCAAGTATCATCTTGATCTCTGCAGAGCAACAAATGGAGCTTGCACTGACACATATTGAGGTATGAAATTTTTAATTTGACACTTAAATCGTTTCATTATCTTGAACAGTTTTTCTGTAGCATTTGTTCAAAATCCTGTAATTCTTTTTGGAACACACCATATTACTTTCATTTCCAATCTTTTCAGCTCAGAACTAAAACCAAACTTTTTGCTGTATGAAATGACTTACAAGTATTTCATTTTGCTTGCACTTTCTTAACCATCTGATCTAAATTTTCCACTTGAATTTAATTATACAACAGACAGAGTCATACCTTGAGCACCTAACATTGTTGCCTTCACTGTGGAAAGTATTTTCAGCTGTGTCCCAATTGTTGGAATACGTTCACACACCTGAAGGAGGTTCTGAAAACACAAAGACTGACATTAGGAATAATTAATATATTTCAAGACTGTGATATAACTTACATGTGTTTCCCAAGAGAAAAGATCAACAAGACTCTCAAACTGAGTATTAATGGTGTCTATAGCTTGTGCCTCAAATTTCATTTTTTGTTTCATACTGTTTGACATCTATGTTTGTTTCTTTTTTTATTGCAGAAAAGTTGTGTACAAAACAATTTTCACCCAGCAGTTTCTATGGTGCTCAAACCCACTACATTTGAAAGACAAAATTTTTGTCTTCAATTGTTAGCTTCATTTCTAATTACCACAATTATAATATCAATCCCAGGCTCATTTTTGCATCATCATCATCTAGATTTTGTGGTTAATTACATGACCAAAAAAGTTAAAAAATATCATTTCACTTGATTACCAGGACTATAATGATTTAATAAGCTTGATGTAAACAAACTTTTCATAGAAAAGAAGTTACCAACTATCAATAAATTTCATAACATGATGCAAACATTCAGTTGAAATAGTGAAATTAAACTGAATAGTGAAATTAATTAGAGACTAAGTGGCTAATAAAAGAAACAACAGTATTTCAAACACCATTTTCAAACAAAATATCATTTCATTAATAACTAAAGAATGAAGAATTTTGGGACATGATTTATCTAAGCCTTGTTCTGGCGGGAGGAATGTGTGCCCACTCTCCTTCAAAATTTACAAAAGTCTACCTGATATACTACCGACAAATTTGAGACTTACAAAAGACACCTAGAACAAAATGATTTGAACATAGAAGAGGACAAAGAAAATATTTCTTTTCTTGGCTGAGTATATTAATAATTTATACAAAGAATCAGACTGTGGATGAAATTATTTACATTGGGACAGAACATGTAGTCAGTCAATGCATGTGTTCTTGAGGCTCCACTCAAAGCATTGCTGATAAAGACCACAGCAACCCTACCTTTCAGAATGATGGTTTCCTTCTTCAGGGAGGAGAGAGAAATTGATTGGGAGAGGTCAAGCATTAGTGTCCTGCCATTTTATAAAGACCTGCGCTGTAGAAGAGGGGAGGCAAAGATGAAGGCTGAGGCATCAGAACTGTAGGCAGTCAAAATATAATGCATTTGTATGTACTATGCCAGTTCAGAGATGGCAAAACATACAGACTGAGGAGTAAATGTAGATTTCATAATTCAATTAAAGAATAACAAATACAAATAAAGGGTAAGAGAGGAAGAGAGATGAACAAAAGCCTGGGATATGGAGACAGTGGTATTAAGTAAACGATTAATAAATATAAAATAATGTACAATTATAATAAACATGAATAAAGGAAAGGAGTGAGATTGGGCCAATAGCAGGGGTCATCAGATCTTCTGAGTCACGCTCAATGTATACGAATGGGACATTGATTTGCAGTCAGTCATCCTGTATACCATGCAAGAGAGTAACGCTCTCTCACAACCACCAACCACAAAACTGTCTTCAACTCCTTCCCGACTTCCTAGACAGCAAACCCAGTTTGGATTCTTCAACTAACTTCCCAATCCAAAGACATCTCCCACCCAAGCTTCACCAGAGCTACAATCACACCTCAACTGCTCACTTCCTATGTAATACCAAGCCTGTAATACAGATGCCCTTCTGGTTTAGAAAGAACATCGTCAAAACATCCGTCTGTCAATCCCATAACCAAACTAAAACTGGTTCCTGGACAGTTACTCAAACCTTGGACCTTTGCCTTTCGCTGCAGAGTAAAAAACTCGCCCTGAAAACATCCAACAGGATGTGACTAAGCCATGTTTCCATAATATCCTTTCTCCCAGGAGTGTTAGTCCAACAAGTTACACCAGGAAAAATTCATATGAAGTTTTGACGGTAGGAATTGAAATACTGGTAGAAGCAAAGGTGTGAGGAAGGGTTGTAAGTCAGTCGGTAGAGCATTTGACTGCAAAAAGCAAAGGTTCCGGGTTTGAGTCCTGGACTGAGACACAGTTTTAATCAGCCAGAAAGTTTGATATCCGTACACACACCACTGCAGAGTAAAAAATTCATTCTGCAAATTTAACCAGCCTGTCCTAGGTACAGATCTCTCTCACTTACTAGAGCCTGAATGAATAATTTGCTTCATCAGATCATTAAATCCCATGAAGCATTGAAATTTGCTCAAAACCATTCCGGCACCAATTCCAAAGGGATTATCCTCTTTCTTACCCCCAAAAGACATCCTCTCCAGGAACTCCTCACTTTCAACACAGTCACCCATTTCTTGTGGAAATTTTTCTCCAAAATCTCAAACCTTACTCCAGCTGAGTTCCATGCCACTTGTAAACTGAAATCAGACTGCTCTATTATCATTTTCCCTATGGAAAAAGGCTCTACTACTGAGGTACCTGACTGTGGTGAATATACAGCAAACTGGCTGTGTCAGCTAGCTGACGTTTTGATACAAAACACTGTTCCTCATGACCCCACTCCTTACATTCAGACTGAGCTGCAGAAAATCCTTAAAACCCTAGGACCCTCACAATACTTCAAATCTGCTTCCATTTAACTTCTTACCCTTCCTCATCTCATACGTGCAACTGTATACTTTCCATCTCGGAGGGGGGGAGGTGTTGACACCACCACCACCACATTATCTTTCACACTGTTACATACTTCAAATCACCAACTGAACACATGTTATGAACACATCTTAGCTTTGGTAGCGCAGCAGATTCCTACTGAACATGGCATTCCATTCACTATAAAATATAATTACCACCTCCAGGAGGATTACAAACTAATTTCCATCTTCCTTCCACCTGAAATCTCATTACCGTTGATGTAATAATTTCCTTACATCAACATGTCACATATACATACATACGGCATTTCACTGCACTTGAATGTCTTTGAAACCTGAATTTCATTGTCACACTAGCAAACTTCATCCTTACCCACAACTTCTTCACTTTTTAAGATCTGACCGAATCACAAATCAGGGTGATGGCTATCGGAACCAGCATGATCCCATCCGCCAAATAATATGGTATTCCCACACCTATACACCCACAACAAGCTTCCTACCCTTGCAACTTGCAACTGTTACCACTGTAAAGCACGGCCAACGCACCAACCAATTACCACCAAATCAAGCCCCACCACTGGCAAATTTTACAACATTAGAGACAGGAAACTACTCTTCTTGCTTATCAGATTATACATATTTACTGTTCAGTTTTTTATATCGTGATGATGACCACAAAACTGTGAGAACAAATGAATGGGAACCAAAGGACAGGCAGCCTCATACCCAGTTATTGAGTATTCACCACAGTATGACTCAAGAGACCTAAGTTCTTGTCACACCACACACACAATATGCATCCCCCCCCAAACAGCACCTGTTTCCCCTAAACTCCAGATATGGGAACGTCATCCCAAACATATATTCTCACCTTTCACCCTTCCTTGACTTACTATTCAACCGTCTAACCCAATCATCCTCTTATATTGGTGTTTGAGGGAATCTTATTTAATTTTTATTCTTCATTTATACACCACCGCCACTATGGCCTGTATGTGGACCCCACCATACTTCTCCCGCCCCCTCTTTCTCATTTCTTTCTATTTATTATTATTTCCACTTTTAAATTTACTTTTTACTTGGTCCTATTATATCAAAACAGTAAGTGGCTCAGTGTGTGCTAACATATGATCATTTTCACCTATGTTGTTGTATGTCTTTTCATTCATCTTAACATCTGTTTTTTGTCAATAATGGTGGGTAGTTCCTCTTAGTCTGTGTTGATGAATAACCTGCAACCCCCCCCCCCCCCCCCCCCCACACCTTTTCCAATCCAACTTCACCAACACATTTCCTTTTGATACTTGAAAAAGGAAGCTATTATTCTGAAAACTAGGGGTGCTGTGAACTATTATGCGTTTCCATCACTAGTGATGGAATTACATCCCCCGTCCCTTGAAGATAATAACTGACCAGACTTTGTCTCTTTTGTGATTTAAATTTTATGAACTGAATTTTTCATTTTATACAAAGGACAGATCTAGCATGAGTTAGGAGAGTTACATTTCCAGGATAACAAGATATGATAAAAATAATAAAAAGAAAAATACTATCTTACAGTGCGCATTCGTTTGTCAGTGCATTCTCTGGCAAGCTCTTTGGCAAGGCGTGTGACTTCTTCACTGGCTTCAGCTATTGATTTGGCACAGGCTATAAGATCCCGCTTGCTGCCACTGCCACCTTCCCCACGCACTAGTTTACTAAGACGCCCCATCAATACTGCCATCTTCTTGGCAGCTGCAATAATGTCATTGTCTTTACTTGACCACTGACGGACTTCTTGATGTAGTCCATGAGCTGCTACCTGTGGGATTCAAAAGACAGAATGATTTTAAAAAATACTGTGAGGTTGTGAATAATTTTATTTAGGAAGAGTCTCAAATATGTGCTATTTGATTTTCATTATTTAATTGTAACACTGAGTTTCATGGCCACAGACTTCTGGAGACCACAAAGTCTTTATTTCTATGAATAAAACTAAACAATGGGATTAATCTAGTTAACATTGTGGCTACAGAATAATTTAAGTTAATCTTTGGAAAATAATAATCACTTTCACAGCCCACTGCCCATTTGAAAAATGTTGTTTACTTTTTAAACTATGTCTTTATTTCTTTTTTTTTTTTTAAAGTACAGAGTGTTATGTTCAAGATATGCAAGAATATTGGATTCATGATCTGAGATGTGGTAAACTCTTAATGACCAAAAACTTGCAACAACAACATTTGATATGGAAAGTTATGGCAGAATGTAAATAGTATAATCAGAAAATTAACCACTTCATGTGCTCAAGACTGCTAAAAGAAAATGAAGAAGCTAGAATAAGAAATTACATCACTGAACAGTGTAAGATAATTTACACCCTAAGTCATGTGGCTACTGCACACTGAACATTAGGCTGTGGGTACGTGACAGTTGCATGTAAAGCTGAGATATGGAATGACACAGTGGTAGAAGGCAGCCATGTTAGAAAAATAGTGACTGTCATATTACAAGGGAAGGTGATGCCATCTAGTGACTACTCACCACTAGTTGGCTTCATGTTCCCTTGTAATATGATCGTCACTTATTTTTGTGTGTGGCTGTTTCCTATCTGGGCTTTACACATGGCTATCACCTGCCCGCAGCTTAATGATCACAGTGTGTGCCTCAAGGTATAAGTTATCTAACGCTGTTCGGTATGTGTTCTTAGTATTTCTCTCCGTTTTTCTTCCTTTGACTGCTCACATTCCTTAGGTTATTTACAGCTGTCTGGTGAAACGCCTGTGTTTTTATTGTAACTAACCTGTAACAACCTAATATTTATAGTTGGATAATGAATCCCTTCTATTATTATAACAGACAAGTGTTAAGTCTTATACAATAACTTATTATAGCTTCTTCATTTTTCCCTTTTGTATTCTTGTACACCTGAAGATAAGCTTATAATTGGCCAAAACCAGTTGTGACTGCACCAATAAAACTATTTAGAACTGAAGTGGTGAACCATCTGATTCTACTTGAAGCTCAGTTAGAGACGTCCTCCTCATCAAATCTTAGAATTACACAATTTAGGAGTAAAGAAATCACTCACCTAAAAATAGACATATGGAGTCGTAGACAGGCAGACAAAAAAGTATGAAAACTTTGCTAGTTTACGGACAAGTCTTTTAATGAGTGCGCACGCGCGCGCACACACACACACACACACACACACACACACACACACACACACACACACACACACACACACACAACTATATTCGGGTGGGGTGAGAAGAGGGATATAGAGATGGGAAGTGAGAGGAGCGATTGCGATTGGTCAGGAGTAGCTGGCGCCCTGGAGGGAGGCAACAGGTGTTGGACAGGAATGCGGGAGGGAGACGCACCAGGTACACGAGCTAGAAATGTGACACATGGGCACTGGATCCATTGAATTTGTGCAGAACATGACGATGATGATGATGATGATGATGATGATAATGATGTGGAGAGAGTGACAGGCAGTGGTAGGGAAGACTGCTGGGTGGAGAGTGTGGGTGCAGTGGGATAGTGGGTGGAGAGTTTGGGTGCAGTGGGATAGCAGAGACTGAGAACAGGAGGATTTTGGGAGGAAACCTCATTATTTATGTACCTTAACAATTACACAGTCATACACAATTACCACTCCCCTTCAGAGGTGGCGATCCAGATTGCTGTACACATTGGTACCTCTAATACCCAGTAGCACGCCCTCTTGCATTGATGCATGCCTGTCTTCATCATGACATACTATCCAAAAGTTCATCAAGGCACAGTTGGTCCAGATTGTCCCACTCCTCAACGGCGATTCAGCATAGATCCCTCAGAGTGGTTGGTGGTTCACATAACCCAGAAACAGCACTTTTCAATCTATCCCAGGCATCTTCGGCAGGGTTCATGTCTGGAGAACATGCTGGCCACTCTAGTTGAGAAATGTCATTATCCTGAAGGAAGTCATTCACAAAATGTGCACGATGGGGGCGCGAATTGTCATCCACGAAGATGAACGCCTCGCCAATATGCTGCCGATATGGTTGCACTATCAGTTGGAGGATGGCATTTACGTATCATACAGCCGTTAGGGCGCCTTCCATGACCAACAGGATCGTACGTCGGCCCCACATAATGCCACCCAAAACAGCGGGCAACCTCCACCTTGCTGCACTTGCTGGACAGTGTGTCCAAGGTGCTCAGCCTGACTGGGTTGCCTCTAAACACCTCTCCAACGATTGTCTGGTTGAAGTCTTATGTGGCACTCATCAATGATTCCAGTCCTGAGCAGTCCATTCAGCATGTTGTTGGGCCCACCTCTACTGCGCTGCATGGTGTCGTGGTTGCAAAGATGGACCTTGCCATGGATGCCAGGAGTGAAGTTGCACATCATGCAGCCTATTCCGCACAAAGCATTATTCAACATGGTGACATTGCTGTCAGGGTTCCTCAGAGCCATAATTCGTCGGTAGTGGTCATTCATTGCAGTAGTAGCCCTTGGGAGGCCTGAGCAAGGCATGTCATCGACAGTTCCTGTATCTCTGTATGTACCTCCTCCACGTCTGAAGGTATTGACCGTCTAGGCATGGTTGAACTACAGACAACACAAGCCATGTATCTTTTCTTGGTGGAATGACTGGAACTGATCGGCTGTCGGACCCCCCCCCCCCCCCATCTAATAGGTGATGGTCGATTACATCTTTGGGCAGGTTTAGTAACATCTCTGAACAGTCAAAGGGACTGCGTCTGTGATACAATGCCCACAGTCAAACAGTCAACGTCTATCTTCAGGAGTTCTGGGAACTGGGGTGATGAAAAACTTTTTTTTCTTTGAATTAAATACTTTCTGTTCTTTCTATGACACTGTTATTCTGATAGTTGCTGACTAGTATGTTTCAGTGGTTTGAGATGATCTATGTACTGACAAAGATCCTACAATATTATCTGTAATCACAAATGATTGATCATTAACAGGAAGATTATTGGAGACTTTAGCTTGTTGGTCTGATTTGGGCTATAGCACAGAAAAAACAAAGCAGGTAATATTTTAAATTATCCTTATGTGTGTGTACCATCTTGCTATCTATTATGCCATTATTTCAGGACAACTATTCATACTAGAATTTATTCCTTGAGTATTCTTAAATGTTGTTTATCTTCTAACCAGGATGCAGTTTTAAAATCTGCTCTAGCTATTCTCCACATCATTCTCTTGCTGCACTGGTCCTTAAATGGTTCAAATGGCTCTAAGCACTATGGGACTTAACATCTGAAGTCATCAGTCTCCTAGACTTAGAACTACCTAAACCTAACTAACCTAAGGACATCACACACATCCATGCCCGAGGCAGGATTCGAACCTGTAACTGTAGCAACAGCACGGTTCCGGACTGAAGCGCCCAGAACCGCTCAGCCATAGTGGCCGGCACACTGGTCCTAAAAATTTTAGCTTTATGATCAGCACTCTCCTCTCTGTTCCTTCAGCAGTTTGCAATTCTGCTTCAAAGAAGTATAAAGTAAGTTGAGAATGTTATTTCATGTTCCAGAGATCAAAATATTTTACAATACATCACTGATGGTTGTGCAAAATTTAGGAAGAAAGGGTATCCTATTGAAGATGAAGTTATTAGAGACAGAGTGCAAGTTTAGGCTGAAAAAGTATGAAGGAAATTGGCCATGGAGTTTTGAAAAGAACCATCTCTGAGCACCTGCCTGTAATTGAAAAACTGAATCTGGATGGCAAGACATGAATTCGAAGCCTGGTCTTCTGAATGAGACTCCACTGTCTTTAATTATTGTGGAAGGCAGCACAGTATCAGCTGTACGAATCTGCTGATAATTACTATTTTTAGTGGAAGAAGTCTCTGATTAGTTATTTCCAAATCACTAACTTCACGTGTCAATGAAATAGTTTCTCTTCCATTTAATGTCCTAGAATGGTTCGCTATCTTGCCTGACAACAATACTGCGTGATGTAGAGTCCCCTGTCTTGACTATTTCAGACTATGCAGTTAGCCCTATACCCCGCTGTTCAAGCTCAACTGCCTGCATTTGGGCAGCTGGATGCCCACAGGGGCAGGGGGGTCAATGATGGATCAACAACTGCAGTGTGGACAGTTGGGCAGCCAACGTGTAATTTACATAATTTTGCTGCTCTGATCGAGTGCACACCAGCATAGTGGCCAAGTGGCTAGAACATGACGGGTAACCTGCAATAGCTGTGCTTGCCCATGAGTGAGCTGAGAGGGTGTTTGCAAGTCTGGGGTCATCCTCGCCCTATGGAGCACTGCTGGCACAGCTTGCCCTATAACAACGTACACAATTTCTGAATTTAACTCATTGCAGTAATACAACTGAGATTGTACGCTGTGGATAGTGTATAAGATTGGGTGCACCAAACACACTAAAATTGCAGTGATTAGAAAGATAAATGTGACTCCAATTTGATTTGATATGAAAGATTAGGTAAATGATACACACAAATTAACAGAATCACACAACTGTAAATATTATCTGATTTCAAGAATTCAGTTTGGTGTGAAATCATTATTTTGTATAATAAGGGACCCTAAATGTCAGAGTGTGGGCGTGGATGCGCTCCATCCATAAAGCGTCAATAGTGCTTGCTGTACAACAATTACCGAGTTGTCAACCAGTCACATATTAAGAGAGGCACATAAGGCTGATGTGTGAATTAGTAGAATACTCACATATTCCTCAGCGCTTGTGGTTGGGCACTGTGCAGTGGTACTGGGGAATATGGAGTTGCCTGTAGGAGGGAAATTGGGCTCCAAAACTTCTTCATTGATGAGGCAGTTGCTGTTCAAATATGCCTCAAATATATTTGAGTTGAAACTAAGTGATATCCAATGACAAACTGTTTATTTGCTTCTGTCTTGGGTTCTTCAGCTGACATTCGCCTGATGATTTTACTGAAATTTCGCTAGCATGAGTGGCTGGTATTGTCAAAGCTTCACCCTCCATTGCCGGTGGTGAACTGGGGCCGAGCTTGTGGCCACAGACTATATGTACCTGGCGAACCAACGTCCGAGGGCTTCTCCGAGGTCAAATCCAATGCGGTTCTCCTCTTGCTAGCTTTGACGGTCATTTGCTGCAGTACGGGAAGCCAGGATCTGTTTACCTTAAGGCTTTCCTCTTTCTTGTTGAAGCTGTACCCGTGTTTGTGTATCTCTACAGCTTCTCTAAACAAGCGGCTGTGATAATGCTTGTCTGCAGCCAGAACTTCCATGTCAGTGAATTTTATTACATGGTCAGCCTCACACAAGGCATGCTCTGGCATGGCCGATTTTTCCACCTGCCACAACATGCAATGTTCTTTTATCTTTCAGTCATTCTGACATAAACTTTTCCACATGTGCATGGTAGGCAGTATATTCCTGACATTGCAAGTGGGTCCCTTTTATCCTTTGCCAATCTAAAACAGTCTTTGATCTTCCTTGTCGATTTTGAGAATTGTCTTTACGTCATGCTTTTGCAAAATACGGCCGATTCTGCCCTTCACTCTGGGAATGTATGGCAGAAAGGCCGTACCCAACATTGGCTCTGTTATACTTCTAATATAATTTGTGGAGTACCCATTACTCCTCAACACTACCACAACTGCTTGTTTAGAGAAGCTATAGAAATACACAAACACGGGAACAGCTTCACAAGAAAGAGGAAAGCCTTAAGATAAATGGATCCTGGCTTCCCATACTGCACCGAATGATCATCGCAGGTACCAAGAGGAGAACTACACTGGAAATGACCGTGGAGAAGCCCTCGGATGTTGGCGTGCCAGGTACATATAGTTTGCGAGCGCTCGGCTCCAGTTCACCACCGGCAGTGGAGGGTGAAGCTTTGACAATGACAGCCACTCGTGCTAGCGAAACGTCAGTAAAATCATCAGACGAACATCGGCTGAAGAACCTGAGACAAAAGCAAATAGACAGTTTGCCAACAAGTGGCCACAAAAGCCTTAACAATTTTGTCATATCCGATGGTACCTCAAACCGTAACACTTAATGTTTCTAGAATGAAATTTTCACTCTACAGCGGAGTGTGCGCTGATATGAAACTTCCTGGCAGTTTAAAACTGTGTGCGGGACCGAGACTCGAACTCGGGACCTTTGCCTTTCGCGGGCAAGTGCTCTACCGACTGAGCTACCCAAGCACAACTCACGCCCCATCCTCACAGCTTTACTTCTGCCAGTACCTAGTATCCTACCTTCCAAACTTTACAGAAGCTCTCCTGCGAACCTTGCAGAACTAGCACTCCTGAAAGAAAGGATATTGCGGAGACATGACTTAGCCACAGCCTGGGGGATGTTTCTAGAATGAAATTGTTGTTTGCTAAATCACTCAACAACGTAGTCTGTCACTTAGAAGTTTGTGGGACTCGTCCAGAAACTGAGCATTCCAGAGAGGCACCACCTGAATTCCCATTTATGGTTTATGTTCAGTGGAGCAGGTACATTAAATGTGCAAAAGATAGCATAGTGATAATACGAAGTCATATGGTCCTGCAGACAATCCCACATCAGAGTCATATTGTGCAATTGAGTGCCCACTCATCACTCTGTATGAGCCTCTATTATTCACTTGTTTCACATATGTATTACATTGTAATAAGATTCTCTACTCAGGCTGACACGTCACGACATCACAAACTCGTTCCTGGAGACTCATCATAATTTCCAGTTTACACTCAACTCATATGCTGATTTGATTCTCTCTGATGCCATTAAGATATACTGACACTTACTTTCTGCAGGTTATTTACTTACTCAGTTTTGTATGACCATTCAAGAGAGGGCATATCCCATCTTAATAGTCTATTGCTTATACACTAAACCATACAACCTCAGAGTTTGTGTTCATTTGATTCACTCTGGGAGCTGCAATTTTAAAAGATATCAGTTTATGTAACACATGCATGAACGAGTTTTCACATTTTACTGAATATAACATTGATAATTTATGCCAGTGAAGGTGTGAGTGATAACACCATAACTGTACTTACCATAATAGGTTGATTAGGTAGAGGAGCATGTGAAAACATATCATCTTCATCATCTGTCTCAGGTGGAGGTGGCCTTGGTGGTGGAACTTCCCCTCCAGGCAACGGTGGTCGTGGTGGAGCGTAATCTGCTTTAACATAACAACTACTAGTGACACATGTAATCAAAAATCACCACATTTGATACTTATGTGATACAATTAAGAATCAGTGACATTTACTTGATGGAAGCAAGTTTTCCTGCATCAAATCTCATAGTCAAAAGCTCATAGTAACTATCTGAGAAGATGGGGAGGGAGGGGGGTGTTATGTATCTCGTTCAGTCTACTTTTAGCAACATTCTGCATAGTTAAAGGTGAAATATGATAAACTGATATTACGGTCCACGAATCCATCTGAAAATATCATTCTTCATGGACTGAGAAATGACTTAGGCTGTGAACTTTATTGTACACAGTACTTTTCTGTGCTATGCTGTGCAATAGTGTTACAGAAGACAAGATGTTCTATCAGTTTGATCAGTTAACTTTTTGCTTTTTCAAATCATTCTCCGACTAGTACACTTAGGATAAATCATTTAAATTGTATCAGTAATCATTCCTTTTCTCTTACAGCAAATTTATGTACCATGCTGAAACATCCATTTTCAGATATACTCTTCATATATTGTCTGTATCTGCTTGGCTGTTCATCCCAAAAGCATTAGGATGCTTAAATGCCTTTATACTAAAGATATTAAAAAAATGTTTAAACTTCCCCATCTATGCAAATAATTTGTAATGCTGATAGATAAAATCAGTTCATATGGACTAGTCAGTTGGAATGACCAAATGATCTTTGGAAGAAGCTTGAAAAATTGTTTTGAATGATCCACTAACTTTTATTGTGAATATTATTTCTTCTATAGGGTTCCATGTATTTAAATGAAAAAAATTCTGAAAAATAATATATTTAAGAATAATAAATATTAATGCAATAGGAACAGTTGATAGTGAACTTTTAATGATGTTAGGTGATAGAGCACTGGTATTGTTACTAGACTCTGGCATCAGTACTGAGATGAGCGTACCAGTGTTGACTGTCGAGAATTTTTTGGTTGCATGGCTGCACCACGGCAGGAATGGATTTTCCATGATTTGCAAGACCGTCTGGCAGAAGTAAGTTAGGAGGATGGTGTGCTGATGCATCAGAAGCTTTTCAGTTGCCACAGTTACTATTACCACACAGTTATTCACTCACTTTTGATTATTTTTCTATTTGCTATTGTGGTTTTTTAGTACTTTGCTTTCATATTTTGGATTCCTTTTGGCTTGTCATTTTGGATTTATGTATGGTTTTTGCTGTCATTCACTCGGTCCTTTTGGACACTTTCCATTTTCTCAGAAACTCTCATAATTGTGTAGTATGTTGCTAAAAGGGCATTTGTTATACAGAAATACTGAGTTCAGACATCTGAATATGAAAGTTATGAACAGCAGCAAAGTAGTTTGCAGCCCAACTAATCATTATTGTAATATTTTTGACATAGGAAATATGCAGCTTACTCACTGGTAAATGAAATACTAGTCAACAAGAAAAAACAACAATGAAAAGTGACATTAGAAACTTCAGATATACCAACAGTTGCCAGTCATTTATGATGGGTAATCATAAAGTCTTAATTATCACACTGAAAAATAAAGTTACGTAATAAATTGTTTGCTTGTTTGCAGATATATTCCTGCAGTTCTGGTATACACTGAAATCCCCATGCCACAGTACACTGTTAGAGGAGCTAAATCAAAATGGTGCAGCCCATTGATAAAGTGGAATATAGCAGGTAACTCTTTTTCTTCATTTGAAGGACAACAAAGTTGCAACAACCAATGCCAAATTGGTAGAAGTCTATAGCAACAATGCAATACCATACAACACTGGTTAGGTGATGTATATGCCTCCAGTGTGGTCTAACTAATCTGAATGATGAAAAATGAAGTGGCAGACCATCTCTAAATGAAGAACCAGGAACTGCAAGAGAAGGAGAAGACCTGGTGCTCAACGACTGGCATATCACAACTGAGTTGACAGTGGAAAAAAGTGAAAATCAGTAACACATCAGTGTTCAACATCTTGAAAAACATTTGGAACTGACAAAGGTCACAGTTCACTGGGTTCTGTTCCTGTTCACACTCATTCAAGGCAGCAGCGAATATGTTGCAGCTGTGTCGGACCAGTGCAAGTGATTCCTTCAGCTTCCAAATTGCCATAAACAAGTGCTGAGTGTATCACTATGATCCTGAAACAAAGGAGCAAAGTAAGCAATGGATACATGTGGATTTACCATCACCAAAACAGGCTAAAACCCAACAATAATTGGGCTAATAGATTATGTTTGTGAAGAGCAAACAATCACAGGAAAATATTATGAGGTTATGGGAGGTTGTCAAGATGAAATACCACAAAAACCTGTTTAAGAGGATGTTTCTGCTGCACAATGCCGCAGATCACTATATGCATGACATAGTCACATATGCTGGTTCTTTGGGCTATCAAACTGCAGCAGGGGCTTTCATAACTAATATTGCAATGCTTTCTGTAAAATATTATATATATATTCTTCCATTATCTAGATTTTAAGCCAATGAGGGCTCATCTTCAGATGATTGGTATTTACTGCCACTTCACATACCAAATACCTAAAGCTGCAACTTAAACAGCTCAAAAGCAAGTTAATGGTGAAAAAATCATTATACAATGACGGGCTGCAATCTTGATTCAAAGCACCTGATATGTGACCCCACGCAGTGGAACACTGAAAGATAGGAGGGGAAATAAAATACCCTCCACAGAAGAAAAAGGTTAGAGGGAAAACTCCAATAGCAAATCCAGCTATGATAGGGCCAGCAAGCCAGTAGTGGATAAAATAAGGTTTTCAAAGTTGGAACAAGATTTCTAAGAATGGATAAAATGGGAGATTACCCACCTATTAACAAGGACTAAGATTTCATAAATTGAACAAACAGATGCTGACAGGGAAAGTGGAGGACTAGCAGTGGACTTTATGAATAGAAGGAGGTGGAATAGTCTAGGATTGTCAGAAACCAGGTGGAAAGGTGAAGGAAGTAGGTAATGGAAGAGTGGATACAGCCTGTACTGGAGTGGAAATGAGGGAGAAGGGAGGCACAGAGTGGCATTAGTTATGAGAGGAGTGTTGAAAGAGATGGTGAATGAAGGGAATAAGTCTCACGGTGATAGTCACAGAAAAATGTGAATAGAAAGAAAAAGGAAACACTGCAAGTGTATGCACCACAAATTGGAGATTCTTTTAAAGAAGAGGAGGACTTTGAAGAGGAAATGCTGAGAGAACTCACTGGGGAGAAGACTGTGATAAGGTGAGATTTGAGTGCACACATGGGCACGGAAAGAGAAGGCAAGAATGGCGTGAGGAAGTTTTGGGAGTGGAAGAACCATGAAGGAGAACTGAGGAAGGAAAATAATTGCTAGACTGAGGCAAAAGAAATGGACTAGCTTCGGGCAACAGTTGGTTTAAGAAGAAGGGAAGTTTTAAGGTGATGTGGTGTAGCCAATATTTGTTGAGTAAATCAGCAGTAAACAACAGAATATGTGAACACAACACAAGGAGAACAGTCACAGATGTTAAGGCAATACCTTCTGAAGCTCTAGACAGTGATTACAGACCTGTAGCAGTGATATTTAGGATTAAAGAAGAAAAGAGGGCAGAAAGAAAGGAAAGGAGGACAAGAGTGTGGAAATTGAAAGAAGAAAAATTCAAAGAAGAATTTCTAAAAATAGTAAGGAACAATGTGGCAAGGGATTACATGCAGTCAATAGAGGAGGAAAGGTGAAGATTTAAAACAACTACAGTGGAAGCAGCAGAAAAAATGTGTAAAAGAACAACTGATAAAAAAAGGTGGATAGAAACACTTTGGTAGAATGATAGAGTAAGGGAGGAAGTTGCAAAGAAAAACAAAGCATTCTTTACATGATTGCTAGAGACAACAGAGGAAAGAAAAAGAATATGCTAAGAAGAAGGTGGTTACGAGAGTTCTAGTAGGGGATAAGAAGAGTGAGCAAATATGACTGAAGATGACAGTCAGGGGAGTAAGAAGAGGTCCTTTATTGAATGGTTACAGCTTAGAATAGATACACTGTGAAAAATGTCAGGAAAATCGATAAAGAAGGAAAGGAAGTTGAGAATGTACAGGAAATCATGGAGATATGCAAGGAATATTTCAAAAACCTCTAATGAAAACATGGAGGAGGAAAATGAGGAGCCTGGGGATTTAGAAAATGTTGAGTTGTACCTAATGTGGACAGAAGTGGAAGATGTGATAAACAACACAAACAGAGGAAAAGCACGTGGATTGGATGAAATAAGTGTAGAGATAGTGAAAATAGGTGGTATTGTTGGAGTGCAGTGTTTCTATCAGGTTGTGAGAACAGAATGGAAGAAAAGGTCATATGAAGACAGGAAAAAGGTAATCATAGTGCCAATTTTTAAGAAGATCGACAGGAAACTTTGTTAAAACTGTAGGGGAGTTACTTTGATGTGCCATGCTGCCATGGTATTTGAGAGGATCCTGGAAAAGAGAGTACGAATGTTAGGAGGAAGAAGACTCAGAGAGGAACAATATGGGTTTAGACCAGGAAGGTCAACAGTGGATCTAACTTTTCATGAAATACTGCTTCGCGAGAGACTACAAATATGGTAATGATTTAGTAATAATGTCCCCGACATTGACAAGGCATTTGATAGCGTGAAAATGGGAATTGCATGTCCGAGTATGAGAAGAATAAATGTCATGTGTCAAAGATGTGCGAGTTGTGTAAAAGTAGGAAGGGAGAAGACAGACTGATTAGGACAGGAAAAATAGGTTCAAGCAAGGGAGTACACTATCTCTACTATTTTTGAACACCCTTATGGATGAAATAATGGCAAGAATGCAACTGCAAAAAGGAAATGAAAATTTGAAAGCAATGGTGTTTTCAGATAATTAAATGGTGTTGGGAAATGGAAAGAAGAGGTCTAAGAAAGTCTAAATGTATTTGTAGTAGTGGTGGGAAAGTATGGACTGAAATTTAATGTAAAGTAGTATGAAGTGGTTGTTACAACAAGGAATTAGAGTAGTACTGAATTTAAGCATTATAGGGCAAGTACTGAACAAAGAGGAAAGTCTCAAGTACCTGGAGAGCACAATAGAAGACAGTGGGTAAGGAATGATATTAATGAGAAAGAAAGGTAAGTACATGGGATTTCTGAAGAGTGTAAGAAATCTGGTATGGAATAAGAATGAACCACGAAAGAGCAAGCAACCAAAACCTAAAAACAAAAATAAGCATGTGACTAAGGACCAATCAACACAACAAACGAAAGGAATTTCTGCAATTTATGTATGACTGTTTCCTCACTAGTTTTGATAAAATGTAGGTCAAACTAATGATAATATTAATATATTATGTACTATAAGCTTTGGTCAAACATTTTCTTCACTTTAAGAAGTGGCTGTTGCAGTGATAAAGAAAACATACGCAAATAGTATTGCAGTATTCTTCTACAAGTCATGTGGCTTCCATGGAGATGTTTATGGCTCTAAATGCACAACTCTGCACTGACAAGGGGTTAATGATGATCTCTGCCTTAGATTAGTGTGCTGCAAAAATTTAAATTTATAACTTAAATTCCCACATGACTATGATGACTTAAATTTACAGTATATGAGTATCACATTTCATTTAGTATCAATACAATTAAAGACTGTGTAATAATAAAAATAGTAATAATTACTGCTACTACTACCACCACCACCACCACCACCACCACCACCACCACTAGAACTACTGCTGCTGTATCCACTACAGCCGCTGCAGCACAATAATGACCAGAGCTCATAAATCAGTAAATAAACAAGTTCCCACATTTGAATGAAGAATAAATTTAATTTTCATATGAAGCACATGCATTAAAGCCATTTGCTTAACACTGAAAAGAATTAAGCATGCACATATAAAAAAAGATTAGTATGAGCAATACATTTCAGCACAGAAGTAAGATGGGCAGAACAATCATGTAAGTCTTGGAATACTTACCACGCACACTAGGCTAATTAAAGAAACCAAAATCAAGTACCTGCATGGCAGGTAGATTTTCAGACGGTGCAGACTACATCAAGAAAATTGCTGTCAATGCAGGACTTCCATTTACTGAAAATATCATTGTAAGTCAAATTACTTATGTACTTAGGAGTGTACGAATAATACTGAGAAACATGGATCCACGTGCATTTCAATGCTTTTTGTACCTGTGTCTAAGTATATTTCTACCTGTTCTTTGGTTTTCTTCATTTTGAGTTTTACACTGAAGACCACAGCCATGTGCAGATTTTCTTCTATATTTGTCTTTTGTTCATAAAGTCTCACACCCAAAACTTATCTTAATTAATAGTGATGAACATTTGAAAACTTTTGGGTGGTAGTTAGTGTAAACTATCACATAATACTTTGTACCATATTTACAATGATCAACGGATGACTATAATGTGAGTGAATATAGTGTCTGTAAGGAAAAGAAAGGAATGAAAGAAAAATCAAAGTGCAATAGTCAGTTCATTAATTATTTTCACAAAAAGGAATCTATCATAACAAGCTACAAAAATCATTCCACTGTTTCCTAAGTCATGTGTAAGCAATTTCAGTTGATCGCCAAATTTTTCCCCTGTTTATTTCATAGAAAACAAATCTTGCATTTTTCATATTGTAGCCTTAGTTGAAGACCCATAACATGTACACACTGAAGCCAAGTCAGGACTATATTATGACATACTACATGGTATAATAAGAAAAAGGAATATTATGAAGTGCCTGGAATTATTTAAGCCAACAACCTACAGGTATGACAGAAAAGACTATTCCCTAAATTGAGTGGGGAGGAAGGCAGAGAGAGGGAGAGAGATATGGGAAATCATCATAAAACAAAGGTGTTGAACAATACAACAATCCTAGAGCAATGCAAAGTTTTCAAGTGAATACAACACACTGAAGCGTATCCACCATGATTGAGCATTGTGGACAAAAAAATGTGGTATCAAACACCACAATAACTGGATATTAATTAGCACCTGTAATTGTGCCTGAATGCCAGATGAAGAGTTTTCTACAGCTGTTCTGATTTCTATGGACTACAGGAATACACATTATAAAAGAAACAGAGAGATACAAAATGTATGTAGACAAGGAGGACTATCAACGAGAAACAGTTTTATTAGTTAACTATGCCGTAATATGTACAAAGAAATCAGTTTCAGAAAGCAAAGAAGATTTTTGAAGGACGTAATACTGCACTGCATTCAAAATTTTTGGGACCATCAATGAACAGAAAAAGGTTCCTCATAAGCGGCTTCTAATCAAGCTGCGGAGCTATGGGGTATCGTCTCAGTTGTGCGAGTGGATTCATGATTTCCTGTCAGGAAGGTCGCAGTTCGTAGTAATAGACGGCAAATCAACAAGTAAAACTGAAGTGATATCAGGTGTTCCCCAGGGAAGCGTCCTGGGACCTCTGCTGTTCCTGATCTATATAAATGACCTGGGTGACAATCTGAGCAGTTCTCTTAGACTGTTCGCAGATGATGCTGTAATTTACCGTCTAGTAAGGTCATCCGAAGACCAGTATCAGTTGCAAAGCGATTTAGAAAAGATTGCTGTATGGTGTGTCAGGTGGCAGTTGACGCTAAATAACGAAAAGTGTGAGATGATCCACATGAGTTCCAAAAGAAATCCGTTGGAATTCGATTACTTGATAAATAGTACAATTCTCAAGGCTGTCAATTCAACTAAGTACCTGGGTGTTAAAATTACGAACAACTTCAGTTGGAACGACCACATAGATAATATTGTCAGGAAGGCGAGCCAAAGGTTGCGTTTCATTGGCAGTACACTTAGAAGATGCAACAAGTCCACTAAAGAGACAGCTTACACTACACTCGTTCGTCCTCTGTTAGAATATTGCTGCGCGGTGTGGGATCCTTACCAGGTGGGATTGACGGAGGACATCGAAAGGGTGCAAAAAAGGGCAGCTCGTTTTGTATTATCACGTTATAGGGGGAGGGTGTGGCAGATATGATACGCGAGTTGGGATGGAAGTCATTACAGCATAGACGTTTTTCGTTGCGGCGAGACCTTTTTACGAAATTTCAGTCACCAACTTTCTCTTCCGAATGCGAAAATATGTTGTTGAGCCCAACCTACATAGGTAGAAATGATCATCAAAATAAAATAAGAGAAATCAGAGCTCGAACAGAAAGGTTTAGGTGTTCGTTTTTCCCGCTCGCTGTTCGGGAGTGGAAGAGTAGAGAGATAGTATGATTGTGGTTCAATGAACCCTCTGCCAAGCACTTAAATGTGAATTGCAGAGTAGTCATGTAGATGTAGATGTAACAGTCACACGAAGAAAACGCAATGAAAGTAAGAAAAGCTGGGTAAATCATATAGACCTTTATTCTTGAGACACAGAAATGGTGATAAAGAATATGACAATTCAAAGGGCATGTACTGCATGCAATGAAATGTTACAAAATATTACAGTTACAAAAATCACAGATATAATTCAATATCTTTCCTTCTCATCCCATATGGTAAGTATCCCCTGACCTGCTGTTCTGGGTGACTTTCTCAAAATCTACCCCTTTTCCTAGACCTCTACAGTCCTTTTCCTTCACCCTTCTTCCTTCCCCTTCAACCCTTATGCCTGAAGAAGGAGCCACTGGGTCCAAAAGCTTGCTAATCTCCACAGTCTTTTATGTGTGTGTTTTCTGCTGCCACTTGGTGAGTAGATTTTTTTACCTATCCAATTAAACAATATATATAGCCTCACCATACTAGCCATCTCCCCCCCCCCCCCCCCCCCCCCAGTATTCTTATATTTATTAGTCTAGACCACCATACCACATATGAAAAATCAGAATGTGTGTGTGTGTGTGTGTGTGTGTGTGTGTGAGAGAGAGAGAGAGAGAGAGAGAGAGAGAGAGAGAGAGAGAGAGAGAGAGAGAGAGTGTGTGTGTGTGTGTGTGTGTGTGTGTGTGTGTGTGTGTGATAAAATGGAAAAATATGAGTAAAATGAAAAGAAAATAATGCAAACTAACCAACCCTGCTGTAATCTGAATCACATGGGGCAAACTGTTTAACAAATGCAGTCACAGCAAGGAAGAAGAAATACAGAACACTTTAATTACTTTGATAATGGTTATTATTATGCAATTCACGGATATCATATGCAATAATACGAGTATATATAAATATTGCTTATAATTCTTATGATTTACTTTTCTGTAAATTTCACTGCATTTAGTATAATACCATCACTTATACTTTTCCCCCTTTCATACTCACCTTAACTCATAAAAATGAGTTGCACAATGATTATGTCAGTTATTCTGTAAAATTACAGAAAGGTAGTATGAACAAATCTTTCAAACAAAATTCTGAAGTCACAACAAACCTCTTAGAATGACACACAAATTAAACAACATGATTACATTATTTCACTCTTTCAAAAGCTGACCATATACTGAAACCAAGCAGAATTTATTAAATAATTAGATGGATGAGATGTATCTTCTGCCACAAGGAAGAGTCTTTTTTATATCTGATACCACATTGAAAGACATCAACTAATTTTCTGTACTGATGAAAAGAATGAACATTTGATAAATAGTGCAGACTTGGATTTCTGTTTACAACACGTGCTTGTTCTTATCCACAGGGTAATGCTTTCTGTTGCAGAATGCACATACCAACACGCGATCTAGTGT